>NC_137200.1:4279593-4317093 GCF_960531495.2 Zeus faber
CTCCAGGGTTAGCAGATTGTGTGTGTGTGTGTGTGTGTGTGTGTGTGTGTGTGTGTGTGTGTGTGTGTGTGTGTGTGTGTGTGTGTGTGTGTGTGTGTGTGTGTGTGTGTGTGTGTGTGTTTGTGTGTGTGCATTCAATTTGACTGATTGATTTCTTCATCCTTGAGAAAACCAGGCTAGCGCACATTGAGAGTTGCATGTGAGTGTGTACTTGTGTCCCTGTGTATGATTGCATATATTCATGCATCTATTTTTATTTTTTGTGACGTTAATTGTGACGCCCATCTGGTTTAACGCTGTTTGACACTGAGGGGCTCTGAGAGCACACATGAAAACAATGTACACACACACACACACACACACACACACACACACACACACACACACACACACACGCACACACACACACACACACACACACACACACACACATACACACACACTTGCAAATGCCAAACAGCTGATTATAGAGGGGACGACCGAGCTGTTTGCGTCCGTCTCTGAAAAAAACAATTAACCTTGAGCAGAACAAATGAAATTTAGCACCAGATACTGAACGAGGGGTTGCCTACAGAAGTCCTGCTGTTCCTCATTAGCTACATAATGCACATGATGTACGGAGATGGAACCACGCCATGGTCCTGCATACATGAATACATGTGCTGTTGCGGTAACATGGTCGAGCTCTTCCGGCTGTCCCATGTTTATGCATGGATTTCCACAATGATGAATCACTTCAATCAGTCTGTTTCTCACGGCGGCCACATATTTTACCCTTTGTCATTATCTGTGTACACGTTGCAATTTGCAACGAGCCGTGCTTGTGTTATGCATTTCGGTGTGTTCGGATGAAATCGACTGTGAAAATACAAGCGGGCTTATCCAAGCTATTTCATTTCTATTTACGTATTAGGTTAATATTTAAACTTTTAAAATCTGCATCTATTTGTTTTGATGTGACACGGGACAGGAAACGCTGGGAATATGATATGGTGGGGAGCGGTAAGAGAGTGACAGAGAAAGTGTCGCATTGGGGATGAGCTCCCCCATAGGACGGATTCAACGGCAATGACACAGGCAAACAAACAACCGATAATGATTAACATCATTAGATGCATCTGTGGCAAGCTTTGTAAGAACGAGCGAGGCCTAAAAATTCACATGGCCTGCATGAAATGCAGAGAGAGGGAGCATGAAGAGCAACGCACAGGCACCAGCCAGAGTCACAGGACGAGCCCGGCCAGGAATCACCCCAAAGAGCCCCCACAGAGCCCAGAATCTCCACGCCTTTCAGCCCCTTACATTAGGCACAGCATCCCGGAAAAGGAAGATTCGATGGCCCCCAGCAAACTTTGCAGGCCAGTCTCTATGCAGAGTCTTGACCAAGCTAGGCATAGTGGGCTTGGCAAGAAGATGGTCAAATCAACCATCGATGCCGCAGAGAGAGCCACTTGGTGGCTCTGGCTGAAGAGGGAGGCCCAATGGTTTACCGCTGCTGGGATGCAAGCCGGGGACTGATCACCCCTGGCTGGGTCGCCTAGGCGAGGGTGTATGATGTGCAAACAGACCCGAAACACCCGATGACCCCAGGATACATCACTGAGGATGCATCCCAACGCTTCCGCAGGAAGTATTCTTAAAGTTGTATTTCATTCTTTTTTATAGTATTCTATTCTTTTCCATTCCATTCCATTCCATTCCATTCTATTCCATTTTATTGTATTGTATTCCATTCTATTCTATTATATTCTATACTTCTTCTTTCGTTAGGGGTCGCCCCGGATCATCTGCCTCCAATACCTTCTGTTCTGCGCATCTTCCTCCCTTACACCAACCGCCTGCATGTCCTCCCTCACCGCTATTCTATAATATTCTATTCTATTCCATTCTATTGCATTTTATTGTATTGTATTCCATTCTATTCTATTCTATTCTTTTCTACTCTATTGTATTCCTGTAATCATTTTGTGTTGCACTATTGAGCAAGCTCCAGTGTTAGCTTCTGTGCAGTGTTTTCACAGCACTTTCACTTTCACACACACAGTTGTGTCCAGAACTGTCAAAGCAAACATCTGTGGATTCTGAGTAGAGTGATATTAAGTTTAGCCCCCCCCCCCCAGAATTAGATTGGACTGAGCATGATTCCTTCATCTCCCTGCCTTGCCTGCTGGCCCGAGTATCAGTTGCCAGGTTACCAGTTATTACTTGGGCTCTGCGTGATTATGATATAACTTTGTGGGGGATGAGAATGTCTTGGCTTCAGTGAGCACCCTACTCGCTCGCACGCAGAATATTAATACAGAAGGAAGGAAAGTCCAGTTGTTTGTACATGATGTGTGCGTGTGCGTAGGTGTTTCTGCGTTTAGGCACACACAACACTGGTACATTGCTTGTATGTCCATGCAGTACTAGAAATATGCTTTGCATTAATTGAAGCAGACCACTTTCAGCTCTCATACAGGTAAGTAACTTCCACTTATGGATTGCACTTTTACTTTTACAGCTGTATCTATCAGGCTTAATAATTATTCCACCATTCCATCTGTAAAGTACTACTTCTACCGCTACTACTACTATCGCTACTACTACTATCGCTACTACTAATAGTAATAATAAAAGCTTGTAAAACACAGAAGCCAACACAAATTATAAGATAAAAGCTATAACCTCATACATCGCAGAGAGGTAAAAAAAGAAAGGGTGAAGTTGCAGATAATGCACAACAGATAAACTATGCATACAGTACAAATGCCGGTATTCATACAAGAATATATACAACATTGTGGTAAAAAAAGGTCCCAGTGTGAATGTTGTCCGTTGTACAGTACGGGTGATCTGTGACATTTATTTGACCCAGAGGCCGACTGGGGGAGACCTGGGACTGTGACCGGGGTTAAACGCTACTCTGCTCGCTGTGAAAGTTCAACTTCAAATCTTGTTTTCAACAAGACGATTTGCTGGCACAGATGTGTGACGGAAGCAGAACAATATCTACTGTAGATTTCAGTGGGGCTCCAAAGTTGTTCCAGGAAACTGGCAATATTTAAAAAAATAAAATAAAATTGTAAAGGAAATGCCATCATATGTCATTGTTCCTCAACAGAAATGCTACTTCTATATTACCTGCTAATAATGTTATTTTATCACCCCATAATATTTAATGTTTTATTTTGTCTTCAAGTAGCAACAATTTCTGTTTTCCCTCCACACTCCCAAATGTTCCAAAAGCTTCATAGAGAAGTTATAGTGTGCATTAATGGATAAAAGAACAGGATTAACGATATTTTTGTTTAGGAAAGTTAGTTTGGGGGTGGGGGGCACTACAACTAAAACGTTAAAAAAAAAATAATAATAACAATAATAATTATATATATATATACTGCCTTTGTTGGTGATTGAAGGAATATGTTGTCTTAAAAACAAATTCATCCCACCATATTAAATACGTGGTTGGTTCTGAATGTTACAAAGATGAGATAATGCCACAATTTCCCTTTGGGTAGAAATTTAGTTTTACACGACCCAGGGTGAAAAAGATTGTAAAAAGGGGAAATAACCATTTAAAAAACCACAGCCTGAACCTCACTTGTCACCTGAACACCCTGGACACGGATTAAAATGGATGCGTCGAAAAATCTCAAATTGTAAAGTCAAGTCCCGTATATTTCCATTGTCTTTTATTGCAGTTACTGTTTCAAAGGGATTTAAAAAACCCACATTCAAACGGCAATTTGAAGGCACTCCAAAACACAGAGTCCTCGGGCTGGAAGGGAAAACTACCCAAGAACCCAGAGGGAAATGAAGGATATTTGACCCCCCCCCCACCGCCCTCATAGGATGATGCCAAGTGGACAGATTTATTTGACAGCGAGGACAACAAAAACAGACAGGAAGAGCAAATCATCAAAATATAGGAATAGAAGCGGGAGTAATAAAGTGAGATCATAAAAGGAAACGATGCTTGCGGAGTTCAACAAGGCGTCCGTCATTTTAAAATACGGAGTTGTGGAGGTGCAGCGACCTTTCGACGCACTGCTGTCGTCCTCAGCTCTTAATTCTTCACGGAGGTGGTGGAGGCTCCCCGTCCTCCCATCCTCCATGTTTTTGTTTTGTTGGATTGATGACACTTCAGTGGAGGTCAAGCGGGTTCTCTGTGTGTGTGTGTGTGTGTGTGTGTGTGTGTGTGTGTGTGTGTGTGTGTGTTCGTGTGTGTGTGTGTGTGTGTGTGTGTGTGTGTGTGTGTAGGTGTGTGTGCGTGTGCGTGTGTGCGTGCGTGTGTGTGTACATGCATATATTTTTTTGGCTGTTTCCATGTATGTTTGTTTTTACATTGTGAGTTTGTATGTTTGTTGTTGTGTGCATGTATAGGGGGTAGTTGCAGTTTTTTTTGTTTTTATGTGTGTGTGTGTGTGTGTGTGCATGTGTGTGTGTGTGTGTGTGTGTGTGTGTGTGTGTGTGTGTGTGTGTGTGTTATTGTGTGTGTGTGTGTGTGCATTATTTCCATGTGTGTGTCTCCAGTCGAAGCCAGGGCAGCAGTGGGCCTGGGCAGGGAGCCGGGATTTAAGTCTCTCTCGGGGCCTCCGAGCCAACACAACTGTCAGCACTGGAACACAACTCACAACTCCTGTCGCCCCCCGTTCCCACACAGGGAATCCAAGCCTGTTGAATTGCCTCCGACAAGAGTTTTTCAGAGAATCCTCTGTGTGTATTGTGCTACTTACCTCAAAAGGTTTTGACGGGCTGAAGCATTTAAAGGAAAACACTCCAGTCTTGAGCCATATATTTTTATTGGGAGTCAGCCCGAGTGATCGGCATAAGAATCCTTTACATTTATCCAGTATTGAGAGAACAGCTTCGGCGACGTGTTTGCCAGTGGTTAAAAAAATAATAATAATAATAAATATATATATACAATGGTACCTTGACTTACGACAAATCCAAGATATGAGTAGCAATAGTGGCGAAAATTTGTATCGACTTGCGACCGACTGCTCCAAGATATGACCGTGGAAATTTGAAATTTGCAGTTGGCGTGTCGGTGGCCAAACAGCAGTCAGTCAGCAGTCAGTCAGCAGTCAGTCAGCAGTCAGTCAGCGGGCGACCTACATGATGTGTGCACGTAGTTCGTGGCTTACTGATATTTTTTCATATTTACTGTGTTTGTGCTGTGTATTTTGTTTATTTTCACCCTTCATGATGACTCCTAAGAGGAAGGATGATGGGAAAAATAAAAAGGCAATGACTCCCATTGAAACTAACAAGGAAATCATAGAAAAATATGAGCGTGATGTATATGGGAAAAATTGCTTCGACATACGACTGTTTTAACATACGACCGTTCTTATAAAACGAATTACAGTCGTAAGTCGAGGTACCACTGTATATGGCTTTGGTGAAAAACTGTTTTCCTTTAATCAATGAACAAAATGTAATAACTGATCAGAGATTCTAACTATTTCTGCTTACAGGTTTTCTTTTGTTTGGGGTTTAAGTCCTTAAATACATATATCAATTTAAAATAAAATGAGATGCACTAACTGGTTTATTCAATGAATTCTCACAGAACCACCATTTTTACTATTATTGTTGTTTTATTTTTTAGAAAGCCACACACTCACTTAGCCTTTAATTCTCCGTGCTATTGCCCAGCGAATAAGTTACATTTATTTTTCACATTTTTTCATTTGGTCTCCCCACCCAGACGTACAAATAGCCTTCACTTCAGTCGACTCCTATTGAAGATAGTAAATGGAGCCCACTGACGAGTCATTAAAAAGGCTTTCATGTCCGACCGAGGGGTCTAAACTAAGTTAGTGTGGAAGCTTGTGTGTGTGGATGTGTCTATGTGCAGTAACATGCTTTTGTGTGTGCATGTATGTGTTGTGTTTTATCACATGTGGGTCAGTGTGCATCTGTTGGCTCTAAATGCTTTCATAAACACGAATGCAGGCACGAGTCAGATGAATATATTTTCAGGGCAAGCTGTTCGTGCGCGTGTGCGTGTGTGTGTGTGTTTGTGTGTTTGTGTGCCAGACAGGCAGTGTGATGTGGCACTCTCCTGTGCTGTGGGAGTGAAGAGTCATTCTGCTAGTGTCACCGCTGAGCACTGTGGAGCTTATACCCATGTATAAGCCCACTGAATTACGTTTTAGGAATCAATTAGTTTAGTTTGTTTAGTTAGATAGTTAATTAGTTAGCTATTGTGCCAGTTAGTACCTATTGTGCATAATCTCTGGGTGGTTTGCAACATCAATTCACTGCATATATGTATGCTCGTATGAATATGTATATGATAAATAAACATCTTCATTCTTGAACATGTGGGATGGTTATGCCCATCATGCATTCATATAGTTCTCTGAGGAGTCTCCCTACCTCACATCTCATCAAAGCCAATCCACTGTAATCTGATGTGCTTTAATATGATGGAAGCTAGTGAGTATGGTTCATCTACTTGGGCGTATGCGCTCAGAAGTATAAGAAACTGGGATTACTGTGCGTGTGTGTGAGTCTGTGTGTGTGTGTGTGTGTGTGTGTGTGTGTGTGTGTTTACATGGGCATTGGCAGGAGGGCTGCCGAGGCTGAGGTCGCATTGGGCCCAGCAGTTGAGGACTACCCATTTGTTTGGAGATTAACACACTCAAACACAGGCATGCACACACACATATGCATTGACACACATTGCAAACACAGGCTGCTTCTAATTGGCAGAAGACAGCTGCTGCCAACCAGAAAACCCATGTGAAGTAGTCATCTTTGGCTGCTGGGCATCCACTGAACACTTGAACACAATTTACCCTCGTCATAATCAGCCGATGCATTTCTCGTCCAAAACAATTTACTTACAAGTGAGCTAACCTTGCCTGGGCTCTTTCTTTTACAGAACTAATCTTCTTGACATAGTTAATGGATTATCTTCTGTGCTGTTCCTCAATAAGGCCATTAAACTGTTTTTCAAAAGACAGACTGGATGCTTGGCCCTTGAGCACAGAGAGAGGAGGTTGCACAGGGTTTATGGTTTGCCATCCATTATAGTTGGGAGTACAGAGAGATTCAAATGTCTTGGGCTATCACAAAGATTCAGAGCTCAAAACAATCATTTTGGTCAAGCTTGAGCAAAAGCTACATTACATATTAGAAGTTATTACAAGCTATTATTGCATTCTCACCGTATTCAAGTGATGGTGTGACCGCTTTGGAGCAGCACACATGGTCTCACGCTGTCAGTCATCAACATACATGTTGGCGTTTTCCTGTAGAGCTGTAATCTGTAAGATTCATTAAGATCCGTAACCCATTCAATGTATTTGGATCATGCACGTGCTCCTCTATACGCTGTTGCTATTGTTGGTGGCACGGTCCGCCTTTCCCGGCAAGAATACACTGATCGGTCACGCGCAAGAAGAGAATGGCAGCCAGCAGCTATAAGAAGCTATAAGAATAACCATAAGATCTCCTGTGTTGGGTGGATTACACTCCCAGAATTCCATTAAAAAGTCCAAGTTTCTTTTTTTTCTAACATATGGCTTGAGAGTTGTCTTCGCTCTGAGAGTTATGTGAATGTTCATCTATATTGACAGTTTACGGACCACATCTAGCGACGCTGCTTTATCAAATTCACTGCAGCAGCTCACAGCCACAAATAACTTGAATGCCTTTTTCTTATAAAGTGCCAGCTAAAGAAATATAAACATCAAATATGAGACTTTTTTTAACAACATGATGTTATGGATTACCACTTTAATTTCACATCACATCTCACATTAACTAAATACTCGTACATGCAAAGAAAAGGTATCTTTCCATCTAAACGCTTGCACTTTCCTTCTTCCCTTCTTCCCATCTTTCCAAGCCTGCTGTTCATCACCTGCTTTCAATAGATGGCAGCAAAGCCCCACAGACGCCACAACGCGTTCAGCTTCTCCAGGCGCTGGTAGGCGGACAGGATCTGTTCTTCTGCCTCCTTCTCCAGACAGCCAGGCAGGTGGAGCCTTTCAACCCCCATAAAGGCAGAAGGAGATCTAGCACTCCAACCTGCGAACGTCTTGCGAGTGCTTCATCTCAGAATACAAACGTTGCCGTTTCAGAACCAAATGAGCTATTCAAAGCTCAGACAAGCCATGGCTCTGATCGCCCAATTCAGTTTTCGGCATTTCAAAAGAACTCAGGGTTTAGAAAAGACAAATGACAGGAAAGATGCCAGTTGACTCGAGGATAATGAATATCTATCTCTTCTTCCTACTCCTCCTCCCTACTTTTCCTTTTATCTATCCTATCTATCCAATCTATCTACACCTTTTTTTTAGCTTTCTTTAAAAGTAAGGATGTTACACCTTGATCCAAGTTCCAACTTTGAACCTGCTCTTGTAAGGCCCTGAGGATATGTAGTATTAAGCTCTCCCTGTCTCTCTCTACCCCCAACACACACACACAGACACACACACACACACACACACACACACACACACACACACACACACACACACACACACACACACACACACACACACACACACACACACACACACACACACACACACACACACACACACACACACACACACGCATACATCTTTCTCTCTCTCTCTCCCTCTTCTAATCACTAATTAATGCTCAGCTATGTGCACACAGGATAAGATCAAGCTGGGGAAATCAATGGCTGACAGAACAGGAGAAGTGGAGAGCAACAAGGAAGAAGTCACATTTTAATCAGGGTGGGTTAAAGTTTCAAGTCAGACTAAATGTACATGTGTGTGTGTGTGTGTGTGTGTGTGTGCGTGTGTGTGTGCGTGTGTGTGTGTGTGTGTGTGTGTGTGTGTGTCACATGAGCATGTGACTGAGGGCAGACGTGTTTGTGCGTGTGCATGTGTGAGTGTGTGTATGCATGGGCATATGTGGTTTCTTGGTTTCTCCTGTGTGTGTGTGTGTGTGTGTGTGTGTGTGTGTGTGTGTGTGTGTGTGTGTGTGTGCCCAGGCTACATGTGTGTGTGCCTGTGTAATCTGGTGTCAGGGTTATCTCTAACGGAGCTTCTTGCTTTTTGTCTGTGGGAGTGAGTGGAATTCGAAGTTCCCACAGCCTCTCTGAGGCATTTACACACATGGCAACACAGAACTATATCAGCAGCAGCTCTGGGAATTGAAGATGCCTTGAAGCATTTTATTTGTATTTGTATTTTCATCCACAAACTCCGGATGCTGAATCCTTGCAATAACAAACTACAAATAGAATATCCAGGACTGAAATTTTCTCTAACAATCATTGGCCTTACTAGGGTCTTACCACTAAACTTTAATGGGTAAAAAAAAAACATGAAGTGGGTAGACATTAATATCGTTGCACATCTCGGAGGCAAAAGCGAGTGTTGGGTGTACTTACAAAATAGCAAACAAAATATATTTTACATAAGTACCGTTAGTATCAGAGTGGCACAAAACTGGACGGAAACTTCTGGCTTCCTGGCTAATTAAACCTCTGCGGTTTATGTTGGTACACAGTTGGTTGTTGGTTTGATTTCTTATCTTTTAAGTGATAGAATGGCTAGATATGATAATACATAATAGATATGATACGAATGAAATGTTTAATGCTCTGTGTGTATGTGGATCATGAAAGTCATGTGTATTTGCGTCGACATTTATCGCATTTACAGTCGCACATGAAAAAGAGATCCAAATATCTATCAGACGTGTGAGGTTAACCATAAATAGAGGAAGAGAAGGACATAAGCAGCATCACAAAAGCCCAGACCAGTTCAGTAGTAATAAAGTGAATTAAAATAAAACGGCTATTGAAGGTCATAGACGTCAACAAGGTCAGAACACTTTTATTAATTCACGTTTAACTCTAAAGGTACTGAAAAACTTTGTCAAATCTAATCAAAATAAAAATGTATATATATATATATATATATATATATATATATATATAAACAAGTACTCCTTACTTAACAACCAAATTCTGTTCCTAGGACCAGGTCGTTCAGCGAACTGGTCGATAAGCGAGGACTCGTGTTATTTCACGGTAAGGGGGCTTGGCCATTGTGAACACTAGTGTAGTGAATACTGACAGACTGCGGGAATGACACTGAGAATGGTGATGCGTGATGAGATGCTTGACGCTGAGATGACACGGTATTGTATGCAGCGTACAATACAGACTGGTCAGAGAGCTGGTCGTAAGTCCCAACGGTCGTTAAACAGTAGGTCGTTAAGTGAGGAGTACCTGTATATACATGCGACTCCGTGCAGGGCTCAGCGAGGGTCCTCTACTCTCTTATGTTCTTCTTTTCTTTAGTGATATATATTTGCTTGGCACCAAATAAATCCTATGGGAATTGCCTGAGAAGAGGTTCCGCTGCATCTGAACTGCTAAACTGTGTCCTTCCACTTACAATCTGCTTCTGCTTGAAAACCGATTGATGTCCAGAGATCCATGAGAACACACAAGGCCCCGAGGCAGAAGAGTCCTCCGCAGAGACAGCGGTTCTCTTTTATTCCGCAGCTGAAAACTTTTTTTCACAGTATTTTTTTAAAGCCAATCGTAGTTTGTTTGAATCCAGTCACACAAACGAGGTGCGTCAATACACACATACACAAAGGTCACACCCTTGAATGTACATAGATGTCCTCTGTCTGTCCTGCGGTAGAAAGAAGCTTCTGTAAAACGCACACGCAACAAACATCACTCATCTACACATTTTCTTGACTATGTGTCAGACATCCATATGCTAAAAATAGCAGCTCAACTTGACTTTTTATCCTAAACATTTTTCCTTGGAGGGTGCAAAATAGTTAGTTGTGTGTGCTTTAAAAGGAAAGCATTTGGCCGGTGTATCTGTACAGTATGTGTGGCGTGGTTCAGCATGTGTGACAGTTCATCGCTGCGACGAGTCGACGATGTACGAGTCGTTTTTGACCAGAAGCACCACCCCAGATACAAAACTACAAAATGTGGGGAAAAAAAAAAAGATTTAAATGTAATGAAAGTGGTGACCATTAATTTGACCTGTCCAGATGCCTAGTGTGGAGGATATCACAAAGCTTAGAAACAATCAGATGAAAGAAAGCATTTCTTTGATGAAGGAACTGGAACACAACCAGAGTGTTAAAGGATAAATGTGTCAAATTCTTTTCCCAACTTGCCAATGAAATGAGGCTTAGAGACGCTCCATCAGATAAAAGGGTTATAAACATGTAATTTTCAAAACTGTGATGCTCAAAATGGGTCACCTATTGTTCCATATTAGTGTTTTGTCGAAAATGTGAGAATGTTACCGTTTTTCCGTATTAGTTGATATCGTCACTTTAGTTCATAATTCGTAAATAGGATTTCTTAATTTCATGACAATATCATACCATATAAAGGCACTCACTGATAATAATGAATTATTGCCCAGCCCTAACTTCAGTACCACTACCAGATATGCAGAATCCTCCTCTCTTTGTCTTAGGGTACTGTCAGGCTTGCATGTGATGAGAACACGGCAAATATTTGACCAAATCCTGGCAAAAGCCACATGAGTTAATGAACCATGAAAAGGATTCAAAGAAACTGGGTGACAGAGTGTAAATAATTGATTTATGTGACCGTGATTTCAATGAATGTGGTCACAGGATATGTCTAAAAAACATTTTTAGGCTAAGTTCAGATGAAAAGCGGGGGGGGGGGGGGCGGATTTAAATGTCAGATCTTTATGAGCAGTTCTCCAGAAACAAAAACACAAAACACATTTAAATGAAAGGTGTAACCAGGCGTCTGGAATTTCAAGGTGGACCTAAAAGCCCCCCAGAAAAGATAGAGAGGAGGTGTTTCGCTTGAGACGTTATCTGAAATGAAAGGCGAGAATAATTGGAGACAAGCGGAGCATTGAAATGAAGAGAAAGAAAGGAAGGCATAACCAGAGAAGGAAGTCTATAATGTGCAACAGGACAAATAGAATGGCGGTGGGGATATGACATGAGAGCGCGGGAAAATAATTAATTGCAAATTGAAATTCAAAAACCCCTTCTGGAGGCGGACAATGTGACTCAAGGTTAGGCAATCAAGGCACTTGAGAAGAAATTCAACAGGTCGAGTCAAAGAACGAATGAGAAATGATCTCTACCGCTGTGGAAGCCAGAGAAAGAACCAGAACAGAGACAGTTAATGAAGCCACTGGACTTCCCATTTCCCATTAATTCTCCCATGAAGCGCTCGGTGGAAGTAGTGTTATACTGGACCATGTGGTAATGGGTGTGAATGGATGTGAATGGGGCATCGCTGAATAGGTGCTGTGAATTATTCGTGATCGAACCTGAACATCACCCCAAAAGTTAACATAGTTATTTTACCGAGAGGGTAGAAGAATTTAGAGAAAGTCTTGTCTATGTGTTGACATGTTTTCACTCTGAGATATATTAATTTGAGGCGTGGTACAATGGTGAAACGAAGTGACTTTTATTTTGAAATGACACCTTCCCCAAGAAAGTTTGGTCTGTATTCTGTTCCACATTGTAGCAGTGCCAAGTCCCTGTCCTGCTTAAAGCCAAATTTTCTCTTCTGTGCTCTTGCCCCGCCAACTCCTCCTTTTCCTTTTATCTCATTCAGAAAAAGCTTCCATTCCTCTCTTTTCTTTCTGCTCTCTCTCTCCCTTGCATCTCCCCGACTTCCAATCTCCCTGTCCTCCCCTCTCCTCTCTTTCACTCTCCTCTCATCATCCTCTCATCTCCCCATATTGCTCTCTCCCCCGTCCTATCCCCTTTCCTCATTTCCTTTCCTCTCCCCTCCATGTATAATTTTCCTCTCACCACCCTCTCATGTCCTCTGTCCTACCCCTTTCCCTCATCTCCTTCCCCTCTCTCTTTATGTCTTCTCCTCTGCTCTCCTCAAGTGTTGTTCCTTGCCTTCTCCTCATCCCACCTCATCTCACCTTTCATTTCACTGTTCCTCACCCTCGACCCTGATTGGCCCCACGTTGCCTTTTAATAGTGAAGTCATTCAACAGATTGATAGCCAGGCAGGAATGGACAGGGCGGAAACCACATCGACTCCAGTGGTTATGAGAAAACATCATTGTCACTAGCGGGGCTCAATCCATCTCTAGGGCTCAATCAATAGTCTTTGTCTCCAGGCTATCAGGTTCGACCACATCCTGCAGCAGACACCTCTCGGGCTGGTCAACACACCCAGTTCTTTTCATTTCCTTGAAGAAAAAAAAAGCACCACGATGAGCTGTATTAGCCCCAATCCAGACGGCACCTCCGAAAAATGCTTCCGCACAAAGGCGTTTCAAGTATTGCTAAGCCCTGTGACAAGGCTGATTGAACCCCACACCTGAAAAGCTTCAAAATGCTCCGCGATTAGGAGGGATGCCAGAACAAAACCAAAACAAAGCAAAGCAGAGGGACTCAAAACAAAGCAACAAACAGAATAAATAAACTCTGAGTAAAAATGGTGGTGGCTGGTTTTCATGGCGGCTAGATTAACCAAATAAATGCAATCGGATAGTGTCTGTATGTTTCCCAGCCAATCTTAATGGACACATGGACATGGACCATGACACAAAGTCAACACTGAATTGTATCACAGTGAATGTAGAAGTTGCTGTTACAGTTACAGTTACTACAGTTACCCTGAATGAACAAAACAGACACACAATTTTGATTCATGCACTAGGCATATGTATATATATATACATATATATATATATATATATATATATAAACAACTTTATTCTGTTATATAAAATAATCAATATCTCAAAAGATTATTGCTCTCTTCTGTAAAGAGCAGGAATTGCTTATTTAGGGTCTGAGGAAAGTTCCCTGTGGTTGCCTCTGGCAACCAAAACATTGGCCGTACCTGGCACAGTCCTGTGATTAAGCCTCATATGACATTGTCATTAGGAAAGTGAAATTTCATTGGACTTGAGCGACACGGACAGAAAAATAATTTAAATGGCCCATGGAAAGAATACCTTTGGCAAAGCAAACTGAAAGTCATGTTGCATAATAAAGTGCATTTCAAAGTGCCCATAAGCTGACTAGATTACTGTATGAAACCTCAATCAACGTAATTCGAAAGTGATGCAGCCCACCCCTGAGTCAGTTTACAACTTCTCACACCTCAATTAGCCTGCAATTAATGCCTTTTCCAAACGGAAGAGGACAATGTCAAGAGGGGAGTCATAATTACAAATCGTGGGAACCTTGTGAGTGCAGTACAGTAAAGGAAGCACATGAGGTGCATACGGATCGTCCCAGTCCATGACCTGCAAAGCCCTCAGTAAATATTCATGATTCACCCCCTTCCACTCCAGGCAAATTTGTCACCAGCATGCTTTGGCCCAACAGCTGACTTGACAAAAGAACTGAGCCGCTGTCCTGTCCTATATTCTAATCGGAACTGCAGTCCATCCAGGAGAGTCATCATCCTAGTGCAGTGTTCTTCCCTATCCAACTTCCAATTTGTTGAGTTTTTTAGTCTTTCACCATTATCAATCTGGACGTGATCATTTTTACCCAGTGGGTCATTTATATATTCACTTTATTTCGGTCAATATCAACACAAAACAGTAAAAAAAAACAGTAAAAACATTCAGTTTTTAGCAGAAATCACAACCTTCCTCCACAACGCAGTATCGCACTTACAAAGGGAGCCAGAAAGAACGCGATACATTATTGACCACGCTGATCCTTAACAGACATTGGCAAATAGAATGTCGCCATAACCTTCCTGCTGCATCAACATTTCTGTCACGCGCCGAGATGTCCTCACACCTCTGGCCAACCGTCAATCAATACGTACTCCGATCACTGTCAAACCAGCCCGGCAATTTAATCGCTCGGCTCTGGTTCCTTTAAAGACCCTTCTTTAGTGATGCACTTGTCAGCTGTTTAGACCAACACCTGCCCGAGCCATTTCCATAGCACATTGCTATGCTGCCCCTTGCTCGGTCTCGAGCAGAATGTATTGTGTGTCGAAAGAGCTGAAAGAGGAGAAAAACAGCTCTCAATTTAAGGGGTCTCATTTATTTTAAAACAGGCCACGTGTAATGCAATGGAGGCTGTGCGGTCTGTTCCATTGCATGGCGCCTGCCTGTGAATAAATTAGAGAGGAGACATCAAGGTTATTGCCAGTTTCCCTTCCTTCAGTTTTGATGTTTAATGGCCAATCCAATACAACAGTAATTCTTCTCCGTGAGTTAAGCAGTCCCTCTAAATCTTTTCTTAAATGAGGACAGACAGGTTGCCTGACTTGGCCATTTTGAAATATGCGCACAGACAGGGGCCAAAATGCAGTGAATGTATTGCTGAGAAGTAGCTGTGAGAGGCATGAGGAGGATTAGTAGATGTGCATTAAGTTATTGTTATTACAGGGGCAATGGGTTGTTCATCATCCAAAGAGAGAAACATCTGAACTGTCAAGTCGAGATTAGTTTTATGCCACCTATCTGTACACACATCTTTGATTATTTGTCATCCGGAATCCTGTCTTTGCCACCTATAATTAGCAGCTTTGCAGGTATAGTATCACAGCTAAAATATAACTGTTGAGTTAATTTGGGGGTTTCTAATCTTGGTAAATGATAATAACAGGATTCAAAGTAATATAAAAAAAAAATAAAAATCAACATTGTATACTGTTTTAGCCAGAAATAGATTTCTCCATGTGGGCCCAATTGTTGGAGTGATTCATGCACATAGCAGGTGGGGTGGACAGCAAGATAATCATTGGAATAGACTTCAAACACTTTTGTCTTGCAACTAACAAACTGACATTAACTGACATTAACATTAACTCACATTAACGACAGACAAGGTAATAAAAACAAATAAATAATAATAATCATAATAATATTAGGATTACACACACACACACACACACACACACACACACACACACACACACACACAAACTCACACACTCTGACATAGCCGGTTATTTTAGGGTTACATGAGCACAAAATACAGGATTTATTTGGAGTTGAAACATTGCCACTGTACTTCATGCACACACACCCACATATGCAAGCGCACGCATACACACACACACACACACACACACACACACACACAGACACACACATACACATATACAGAGTACAAAGTGTCATCCTAAAACATTCATATTTCTTTCTGAACGTCCAGATGGCAAATAAGCGTCACAATAATAACTTTCCACTGCAAGTGCTATCCATTTCCTCCCAGCGATCTAAAAATGCCACACACTCAGTCAGATGGTCTCCCTTAATTAATTGGACTCATAAACACTGTAATTGGAGAGATGTCACTGCACTGTGCGGCTGGCAGAGCCTAACGATGTTCGCCAATAGTGACAATGAAATCTCCATTAATGCTACATCAGTATTGTTCACTCAACATCCGCCCGTTACCGCTGATTCTAATGGCCATTACACTACAGATAGCAATTTAGCCGGGCCTCCACTTTCTGGATGTGGGGGAGCTTTCAGGGACCGGAATGACAGTTTAATCAACTGGCATAAGTGGCAATGGGGTATTTTAGGATTTTGTGTGTGTGTGTGTGTGTGTGTGTGTGTGTGTGTGTGTGTGTGTGTGTGTGTGTGTCTGTAAACGTAACTACTGTATGAAAGTGCATAATTGTGTGTACGTGTGTGCGTGTGCAGCCGTTACTATGATGTTATGTGTTTATGGTTATTTTTGCCCTGCTCATGTCCATTGTTCGCGCTGGACATTGAAAACACGGGAAGTGCTGGTATTTGTTTATGTGGTAAATTCAGATAAGATGAGACTTATTTACTTAAAGGACAGTCTCAACTTTCCAACCCTTTTCTGAAAAGGGGATTTAATGTTTTATTTTCTTTTATTTATTTATTTATTTATTTATTTATCTATTTATTTAAAAAAAAAATTTACTTTGGCCCATTGGACTGCATTGAAGCAGAATATACTCTCAATGGTGTGTGCAGCAGGGTTGTGCTATAAACAATGGGAACATTTAACATTTTAAGGCCTGGGCTGGAAAATAGCGAACCTCTCCTTTAAAGCCTCAGGGAGAGACAGAGAGTGTGGAGGAGATACAGTGGGATAAATATATGTGACGGTAGTTGCTTCGAAACAGCTAGCTTACTGAGTAATCACTGACCATTCCCAGCACTGGAAAGTTTATTGTTGGAGGGGACTTTCCTCTTCCTCTAGAATGACCCCTGCTCACACCGCTCTCACTCTTTCAACAACACACTATGCAAATATGGCCGTTCCTAAAGTTCTCCAGGTATGTTTGCCTGCGCGTTTTCATGTCCACATGCATGTGCACTTATGTGTGTGTGTGTGTGCGCGTGCGTGCGTGCGTGCGTGCGTGCGTGCGTGCGTGCGTGGTGAGTTGAGAATTACAAATTATCAGTCACCAGGAGCTTTGACATACTGTGATATGGTTGATTTATTGGTTGTGGCTTTGATGAATGCTCATAGGCACAAAGTCGTAAGATGGTACAAGCATGATAGAGAGAGTATGGAGAACAGGGACAAAGTTATTATAGAGAGATGGCCTGTTTCTAACCTTCCTGTGACTTCAAGCCACTTGGCACCGACTTGTCACCGCTCAGCAGCACTGACAGAATGTGAGTTAAATGGAAGCCAGGGAACACTATTCAAAGTTAGTGAAGCTAATGAAAAAGCCAAAAGGCTTCACCATAAACGTTTGTCACGGTGGTGTCCTTCAAAACCACGAGGCCTCGTTTGTGTTGATATCAGAAATGGTTTGCACCAAACTTTACCAAAAGAAATTCCCTGTATATGTAAATATACCTGGCAAAAATTCAGCCAATTCTAATTTTTAGAAACCCGGAATAGACTCTTGCTAGATTGAACATATAGCATAGCATAGCATATCAACGATGAATTTTGCATTTATTTCTTCGGAACAAGGTCGATTTTCCCAAAGTCTCACCTCTGATATACAGTATACACCAACCGATAATCATCACGCGACATTCAACATGGCAGTTACCGCATCGTTTCTTGTCTCACAAGGTTGTCCTTTACGACATACATATACATATTCAGAATTTGGGGAGCCCTGAACTTGAATCAATTATTGAATCGATTTTGCGTCATTCTTGCTGTGTGAAGGTCTCTCTAATCTGAATGTCTCACGGCAGGTGGAGATCCAGTGCCTTCTGCCTCTCCTGCCAAGAGGCATCAAACCTGCGGTGTGTCTCCCGCTCAGCCCTGTCTTTCTGCCCTCCGGTCGTGTCTGTGGACGGTGTTCATAAATAGGTTGCAATGTCCTGTTCGGTAATCCTGATGAGGCCCTCCTGTGGCGAGGAGCTGCGGAGATTCAGGAGAGCCATCTCTATTATCTGCTGCTGTTGTTTGTCTCGGTGCGTTTGACAGGAGCATGCTCACTGTCAGAAAGGAAAACGAGACAAACAGTCAATTCTGTGAGTTTACTTTTGCCTTTGACGATGGGTCCTTGTCTTTTGGAGTTGTGTTGTGTTTAATTTATATCCACTGTCTGAGCGCTGCGGTCTGAAGCCTTTCATGCCTCACCACTTGTTGCTGGTAAGATCTGTCTGTCTGCATATCTATCTATCTATCTATCTGTCTGTCTGTCTGTCTGTCTGTCTGTCTGTCTGTCTGTCTGTCTGTCTGTCTGTCTATCTATCTATCTATCTATCTATCTATCTATCTATCTATCTATCTATCTATCTATCTATCTATCTATCTATCTATCTATCTATCTATCTATCTTTCTATCTATCTATCTATCTATCTATCTATCTATCTATCTATCTATCTATCTATCTATCTATCTATCTATCTGTCTGTCTGTCTGTCTGTCTGTCTGTCTGTCTGTCTGTCTGTCTGTCTGTCTGTCTGTCTGTCTGTCTGTCTGTCTATCTATCTGCCTATCCATCTATCATCCATCTATCCATCCCCTGGCCTTAAATCCCCTGACTGACACTCCACTCATGCTGCTGTGTTGTTGTTTACTTCACTTTTGCTTTGGCTGTGTATGTGTGTGTGGTTGTGTAATAAAAAAAAGTATTTTGTTTATTTACATGATTTCACTCTGTTGTTTCGCTCAGCTTATTGTAAACACTCTGCTGCAGGATAGACCCGTCTATTTCTCCAGTTTTATGATATAAAGTCCCCCACACACCCATATCTTAAACTGTTAAAACATTTAAAATGTTGAATATTAATGATTTTAATAGTTATAATTTTAAAAGTTTTTTCCATCAGAAAATTGTCAATAAACTACAGTAAACAGCTTAACAGCATCTCTTTATCCTTTTTGAAAATCTTGAATTTTCTTATAGGAATTGCACACACACACACACACACACACACACACACACACACACACACACACACACACACACACACACACACACACACACACACACACACACACACACACACACACACACACACACATATTTAGTCATCAAAAATGTTTTTAAATTATATATATATCCACATACAGTACACTGTATATATATATATATACATGTACATACATATATACATACATATATAGTATTTATATACATTTACATGTGCATATATACATATATTTATACATATATATATATATACACACAAAACACGGTATATACAGTGTATATCTTTTTTTCTTATATACTATAAATCTGCATATATGATCAATTATAGTATAACCAAGTACAACCAAAGTTCTTCGTAGCCACTACAGGGTTCCGTGCTCTGGAACAGTGGTCAGCATGGGTGGTTGAGGACATTAGATCAGGCCGGGTCACTTGAGCCAACGCCAGATGTCAAACGTGCTCATGTTCATATTGTATGTGTTCTGTTCTCCTGCTGCCTCCTTTTTCGCTCTGTGACAACCCGATTTTGACAAGATCCCCACTCAGCTTGCGCCTGCTGTAAGCTCCATGTCTAACAGCGTCAAGACGTAGGGACAAAGATATTCTCTACCAGATTATATTCAACACGTGTTACAAATACAAACACAGTGGCGCTGTCCCCGGTGCAGCCAGAGCATGTGAGGGGAAGCGGCTGCGCAAGAGGAAAAAGCACGTGCATATGGGAATACATGCTCGTTAGTAGCAAACTTATTCTTGAACGCATGCAGGCAATCACATGCATACAAATACTGTACATCCACTCATCATAGCACACACACACACACACACACACACACACACACACACACACACACACACACACACACACACACACACACCCGCACACACACACACAGATGCACCCGTCACGTCGCACAATCACGTGCAGCAGCATGTGAGTATAAGGAGACACAGAGAGAAAAAATGCAAATGCTCCTCTCCTCAAATCAGTGACATGGCACCCATGGGGAGATGAATGTGTGTGTGAGAGAGAGAAAGGGAGGGAGGGAGAGAGGGTGAGAGAGAGAGAGAGAGAGAGAGAGGAGAAGAGAATCTTTTGATGCCGCTGAATCACTCTGCCTCCCCTGCCTAATGCATGACGCTGGGAAAAAAATAAAAATAAAATAAACATGGCGGCGTACAGAAATAGTCTGGGAATGTAGCGATGCCAACAATCCCCTTTCTCAACTTATTTATGGTTCCCTCTTTTCTTTTATCCCTTCCTCTTTCTTCCTGTGCAACGTGCCTCTGCCGCTGTCCTACTTGAAGACGACAACTTTCTCACTCTGTTTCTCACTGTTCCGTGTCTCCATACTTCTGCCTCCATCCCTCGCTCCTCCTTCTTGCAGAGTCAGGTTGTAAGACGTGTGAAAGCAGGATTTGTGGGAACACATAGCAGCATGACTGACCTGATTGTTGACATGCGGATAGACTGACAGACAGATAGAGAGAGAGAGAAAGAGGTACAGAAAGTTAAACGAAGTGTAGAAAATTAATAAAAAAAGTAAATAGAAATTATAACACAGCGATATCCAGAGATCCTTTTCTTTGAAAGCAAAGCACAAATCCTCTTTGTTAATTTTTGTATGTAAATATATTATACAGAATATATTATATTATAGTTTAAATTGGGATTTGGGAGCAAACCTGATCAAGTTAGTTCTTATTAAAAGGAATCTGTGTCATGTGTCATGATGTGCTTTGAGGAATCCGGTTTAATTGTCAGTGGAACTACCACAGTCTAGAATTAGCGATAGTAATTAACACTATAGTACTGTTCTCACACTTATTGTCACAAAACAAAAATTAAATGGTGGCTGGAATAACTTTTGCCAACTTGACCACAGTACTCTAAAGTTAGCAGTGAGTTTGATCCCTTGCTGAAAGCAAATATTACAGTAAATGGCAACGTCTGTGTAGTTTCTTGATGAATTTGATGTGTTGATGAAGAAGGAGTGACCGCTGACGCTGACTTGAGTAAAATAATAGATTTATTACAAAGGAACAGCATCAGACCAGACTGCCATGGACGTCTAGGAGAGAACCGAGCTGGATGGATTCTCTGTCGAATGAAACACGGGCAGGTGCTTTTATGCTTAACCAGAGACAACGTTGACCATTTGGTTTCCCTACATAGGTCACCGTTCACATTTTCACCTCCCTTATCACCGGGACCCCTGACATTGGGCTCTCTCTCTCCCTTGAGACCCCTGGCACCGTCAGGTTCATTATCTGTTAATAATTATTTTATACAATGGGTACTGTCTTGGGACGCCACATATTCCAAGACACCTCATATTTCCCCCCTTCGAGACTACAAAAAGTCTCGACAGAGAGAAGAGTAATTGACCTTATGACGTTAATTGGCTTTATAGAAATCACATACTAACAAACAAACTGATTATAATATACCCTTTTGAACATGCTTAGTCGTAGCAATACAATAAATTTGTGGAGTGTGAGAGCGAAAAACCCATCTGGCAGCTTCCTTTCTTCGTTCTTTCAACAAACAATCAAGACAGGAAACTTCTCTCACGGTTCCTCTGCCCAAGGCAACCACCTATTGCACTCCAAACCAATTAACCACAAAGAAGAAGGGTTTAGAAAACTGTACAGGATGTTACAGATAAATGCATACATTCAGAACCTCAGAAATAAATTAAAAATTTTGTCTAAAGTCAGGCTGGTCGACCCATCGGACCTTCCATGGAACCAAGGAAACCCCTTCAATATCTTTGTAGTTTATCTAATTACCACCAGATTCCACCCCCAATTCAACCCCTGGCTGCGCATGCATATGTAAATATACTGTATGTACTTATGTGAACGTGAATTTATTTTTCCAAGAAAAGGTGTTGTTGTCATGGTGAAGAAGCCTATTTTTCAATAAGTGTCATGAAATTGAAATGCCACCAAAAGCATGACAGGGAAGGGTAAGAGAGTAGGATAAGTTAACGGCTGGTGTTTTCTCACCAAATGTTATTTTTGATCATTGGGAGTCGATCATTAGTTTTTTGGACCCTGTAGATTTATTGTTGAGATTATTGTTCAAGCTTGTTGTCCCCAATCTGCAGCAACAGAAGTTGCTGCAGATTGCTCAGCGATCACTGTTCATGCTCCTGAGTCACTCCTGTACTGTCCTGTGGCCACAGCATTGGTCGCCCAGTTTCTGCAGGGACAGTGTGCCCTTAGCGCTCTTAAATTTGCAAAATGAACCATCCATCTGTGAGACCATACCATACCGCTGAGCTCCTCTTCCTGCTACCAGGTTCTGACTTTTTGGCAGTGGAGTCGTGTATCGCAGCTCGTTAATCTGGTTTAACCGTATTCCATCATCTCCAGCACCAGGTCCCACTGCTATGAGCGAAGAGGCTAAGGAACAATAAACCCCCCCTCCCCCAATCAACATCCATACCATACCACACACACACACACACACACACACACACACACACACACACACACACACACTGTTTGGGAAACATGCATAAACATCGCGCCTCAAAATGTTCATTATCCTCATGAACGCGCATTTGTGTGCATCCAAGCAAAAAAAAAAAGTTGAGGACTATACAGTCAGACCCATGTACACATTAACACACACACATGCACACAAACATATAGTATACAAATGTCTGGATGAGGGACAGGCAAGACATTGTTGAGTTTGTGGTGGGAACAAGGAGAAAACCCAACCAGACTCTAAAGCGTACACATGCACCTAAACTGACACGCACATATTCAAGACTCCAAAACACATATAGGCCTGAAGCATTTCACTGTTCAAATTACGAGGCAGTCAGCAGAGTCGGATGAATGCTTTCTTGTAACATGACTGGCACATGAAAGGCTGTTACAGGCTGTGAAATTCACCCAGAGATAGAGGAAAAAAAATATTGAAATGGTTTGTTCCAAATGGAAGGTCCTGTTTGCTGTAAGCGTGTCATTTGGCAAAACTGACCTCAAGGTTACTTGTGGCAGCACAGCATTATGTATGGCAACTGTTTATGTATCAAATGAAGAACACCGATGTGGGGTGTCCTTAACTATGGATATGCTTAAAATTACATCATTTTGGGAAATTATATTATTTATAATTATATTATATTATTTAAAAATATATATTTCCCTTTTTTATTCACGTACTGATTTTATGACTCCTCGCTGTTTAATTTGAATAAGTTTGATCTTCTCATTGAGCAGTATTGCATGTTTGGATTAATACTCAGTGACGAGTTTCTAGGATTTAATTCTTAATGTGGAGCCATTCTGAAATACACTGTATTAGTATGCAGCTCATATCTGTGAACCCGCAGCACCCACTAATGCGTTAAATTTTTTAACACATTTTTCATCTCTAACAGCAAACGGAAATAGCATGCAGCCACGGCCATGGACGTATCCCACCGTCAACCTGACCAGGCAATGTGCAAAGGTCAGAGGTCAAACGCCACAAGAGTGGCAAAGAGCTCCTCATTTGATTTCATCATTTGATTAACTTCCATTAATTATTATTATTATTTTTTTTATTTATCATTTTGGTTTTTTTTTTTTCTAGTCTTTAAAGCAAGCGGCCATTAAGTTTCTCCCTTCATAATTTGTGCTTCAGTCTGGAGAATATGTAATGCACCGAGGAGGTTCAAGGTCGACCTCCATTGGATTTCAACTCGCTTCATCTGGAAAAGAGAGATTTTATTAGAAAATTGCCTTACTTTTCGCGGAAAAGGAACATGCATCTCTCCGTAAAGTGTGATTCAATTCTGCTATGAAAAAAATTAAAAAATGAAGGGGAAAAAACGGATGGAGTTGTTTTTTTTTTTGTCTGGGTATCTTAACAAATTCCCAAAGCTATGATTTTATTTTTAGTTTATCTCAATTTTATTGAAAGCCATAGTGAACATTTCACATGTGGCATATTAGATTCACGCAGACACACCTGTCCACACACATACACACAGTTACAGCATGTACAGAGGCCTTCAGTTGTGTCAAAATGAAAGGGAACAGAAAGAGAAAATGGCAGAGTTTTTGAATATTACATTTGATAGCATACAGATGCCTTAAGCCAGCAGTTCTCAACCTTTTCGCACTCATGGCCCACTTGAAAATCTCAAAAGTGTTTGCGGCCCACATCCAACCACAAGTAAGGCAGGGAACAAACAGTGCGTTCTCAGAGTACCTTTATTTTTACAATCATATGCATTCTCATCATACAGTGAAGTAGTGGTAAAACAAAAAAAGAGGTGGGTTAAAAATAACCTTATATCCATGAAATTTTCTCGTAACATCAGTAACGGTTTCTAATAAGCGCTGTCTGAAGGGCGCAGTGTTTTGAATGTACCCTAACTATTAATGCCAGCGCTGAAAAAACCGACAATAATAGGCTGATGTTGCATGGCAGACACCAAACGCTTGATGTCTGGCTCAAGGGATGACAATCTCAGTTGAAGATCTGACTCAACATTCAGTTTATTCCTGTATTTTGTCTTCAACGCCACAAGCGCCGAAAAGCCAGTCTCACAGAGATACGTCGTCGGTAAAGGCATCAGAAATCATACAACTCTGTTGGACAGATTGGGACACTCAGAAACAACATGAAGCCAAAAGTTTGTCCGGTACTTCTGTGAGAAAGCCAGATTCAATGTGCTGTCGCAGGTGAGATCCACAAGATTGTCCTTCTCTTTTGCGCTCAGGCCTGCGAGGGTCCCGTCACTGTGGCTGGCGAAGGTTTTTTTTGATCCAGCTGCACTGCACATCTGGGATGGGGAAGTATTCGCGCAGCTTGGTCCTCAAACCACGCAGGTATTCTTTGACATGATTGATCACGGTGTCACGACCAGGGCTAGGAGAGACCCAAATGCACGACTCGGGGAGACGGGAGGCAGACGAAGGATGTTTATTAGCCCACATGGTGGAGCTGGCCGGGGGGACCCGGTCAGGTAGGGATGGAGCAGGGCTGGGCAGGGATGCAATGAACCGGGAGGAGGGGTCCAGGATTGGGGTGGAGAGACGGGGAACCGGGCTGGATGGAGAGGGACGGACAGCCTTGGTCGACGAGCGGAGACAAGCAGGTAAACCAGGCTGGCTGGAGAGGGACGGACAGACTGGGTCGACGAGAAGAGACAAGCAGGTAAGGGGAAGACGAAACAAAGAGACATAAACTAGGGACTTGAAACAAGCACTAGGAACTTGGAATGGAGCCAGTAGCTGTACAACTCGGGTAAGCTAGTTGACGGTCTGGCAATGAATGACCTGGAAGCTGGAGACTAAATACTGTGTGGAGTGATGCAGGTAATTGAGTTGTAATTGGTTAAAGGGGGGAGCTGCAGATGGGGCAAGAGCAGCCTCTGGTGGCGCTGGGAGGCCGTGGCCCAGCATCGCACGGGCCCCATCAGTGCTCACTCCCACACATTTGGACCAATCAACCAATTACTTTCATACCTTACATTGTTGTGGTTAATTTTTAACCCCAACATGACAAGAAATTGATTACATGTTCTACTAAACAACCAATATTCAAGGTATACGTATAAAATAAATCTTTTTAAAATGTATGTTATAAAACCCCAAAAAAAGAAGTAACAAAAAGAAAATTGTCTTCTATAAAAATGAGAGCAGAACACCAGCCTAAGACAGCTGACACAGAAAAACTAGTCAACGTCATGTCTGAACAAAACACCAGCAGGAAAAGGGAACACAACCCATATTTGGCTAACTGTGACGCAAGCATTCCAGGAACCGTGACAGGCCCTTTCAGGGGATGAGATCACAAGACTGCAATTGGTTCTGTGGGACATTCCCCCAAGATGATTAGTATATGATATAGTATATATATATATAATATGATTAGTTTACTGCAAGGAGGAACTCCATAGTAACAGGACTAGGATTGGTTCTCGGCGCTGAAAGGGGCAGGACGTCTAATGGGAGGAGAGAAAGAAGAAAGAAGAAAGTCCAAGGGATCAGTTAGTCAGGCGGTTTCGCGAAGCTTACTCAAAATTTACTGCTGTATTTATCCCTCTAATACATAATAAACCTTTTTGCATCAGATTTTGTTTGGTTCCATTGTTTTTTCTTCCAAGTATTTTGAAGCCAGAATAAGATAGAAACATTGTCCAGAGATCCAAACTCCTTACCACGACAACATAGGCAAGCAGGTTCAAAGTTCAAAGTTCAAAGTTTAAAGTGTTTTATTAGTCAAATGTACAGTAACACAAGGTCATTCGGTACAATGAAATTCTTAGGGCATGACAGGCAACAACTGAGTCGTGGGCATAAAAAGATAAAATAACAAGGTAAAGATAAGGAGGGAATAAACATTTGAAATAAAATAAGAGTTGACGTTAAAAAAAAGTAAGAGTCGAGTGACAAGTAAGGGCAAGAGCTCGCAGTGTATGTACACAAAATTAAAATAAGAAAATAATCCTAAAACGGAAACTAAAAATTGGACATTGTAGCAGTTCCAACAGAAATAGGTCTGTCTATTGCACTTTATACAAATATAAAGTGAAGGAGTGCCGGTGGATATGTACATGTAGTGGTGGTGATGTATATTTAATTTAGATGACTACGGATGTTGCAGGTTGAGAAGCCTGATGGCCTGAGGGTAAAAACTGTGCGTGAGTCTGGTAGTCCGTGCCCGGATGCACCAGGTAATGTTTACCAGACGGCAGCAGCGTGAACAGTCCGTAGCCTGCGTGGCTGTAGTCCTCTATGATTTTCGGTGCTTTTCTAAGGAATTGTGTGTGGTAGATGCCTTGCACGGAGGGGAGATGGCAGTCAATGATGCGCTCGGCTGTCTTCACCACCCTCTGGAGCGCCTTGCGATCAGCAGCAGAGCAGCTTCTCTACCAGGCGGTGATGCAGCCAGTGAGAATGCTCTTAATGGTGCATCAGTAGAAGCTGGTGAGAGTCCTCACGGACATGCCAAAGTACTTGAGACTCCTCAGGAAGAATGAGCGCTTTTGGGCAGTTTTTATTGCCGCGTTCCATTGCCTGGACCAGGAGCGGTCATCACTGATGAACACACCGAGGAACTTGTTTGTCAGGAACTTGGTTCAAACAGACAATGGTTGTCTGTTTCAAGCAGGTGGGGACTGTAGACTGGATCAGGGAGAGGTTGAATATGGAGGTGAGTACCTCCGCCAGCTGGTCGGCGCACTATCCTCACTGTCGTCATGTCGGCCACAGACAGGAACAGAGTGCAGTCATCTTGGTCCTCAGCTAGCCTTACAGCCAGGATGGTGTTGCTCGCCTCATACACTGCATAGAAGGTGTTGAGCTCGTCGGGAAGATAGAGGGCTAGCTGGGCATCACTCCTGTTTCTCCCTTTGTAGTCTGTGATGGTGCGCAGTCCACACCACATACATCTGGGGTCAAAACTGTGGTAGTCTGACTCCAGCTTGTCCCTGTAGGCTCTTTTGGCATCTCTGATGGCTTTCCGAAGGTCATATCTGGACTTCCTCAAGGCCTCCAGGTCCCCAGAGCTATAGGCAGAGGACCGTGCTCTGAGCTTAGCATGGACATCACCATTAACCCAGGGCTTCTGGTTGGGGGAAGGTCCCAAGGTTTGACAGATATGTGATGTCTGTCAATTCATCCAATTGGTGGGCATAAAACCAACTCTCTTGTATGCTCGTTATCAGCTGTTCTGACAGATTCTCTGCCATATCGTCGATCCTGTGTTTGACTGAGTTATCAGACAATGAGATGAGGTTGATTGGCTTGCATGCCTTCTCTCCCAACATCACCTCCACTATCTCTTTTGTGGCAGGAAGAAGTAAATTCTCTCCGATTGCTAGGTGGCTAAACAGCCTTGGCTTTGAGTCGGGTGACCCAATAGGATGCTTTCACTGCCTTTGCGTTTTCGTGCCCATAGATGACGTTTCGATTACTTTCCGCTTGCCCTGATACTCCTTGAGTTTATTATCGGTGTTTTGTCTTGAGGTGACAGTGCGGTTAACATGACTTCAGAGCTTCATTTGATGAAATCTCAGAACACACCACGCACAGCGGTAACGGTTCATCATTCGTGCCTGTCCAAAAAAATCCCAATGCTAAATATTCAGTGCTATTCTTTCTCCAAACCTTTCTTTTTTGTTTGACAGGTGGGAATGTCCCGCCAGAACATCGCTTGTGGATGATGTACCAATGGCTTCTTTCCTTTTCAGTGTGCCTGATGCTAGCCAACAATCCATTTTGATTATCACCTCAAGTTCAAAAATGTACAGGTGCACATCGATGTCCTGCAAGCACGCCCCCTCACTACGGGGGGAACAAACCCTCTTAGTTCTTCGTTTAGGATCGGACGAATCAGCGGAGTCCAATTCGGGGATTTTCCTGATCCACATCAGCTGAGCGGCCCCGGGGTGGGAGCCTGCACCGCCTGTCTGCAGTGGTGGCTTGACCACACCCCCTTGACCAGCCCCACCTGGATATCCCTAGCCCATAGGTTGGGAATAGCTGCCTTAAGCCACAAAACAAGATGCTGTGAGCCTGTGTGTGATATAAGTGAGGAACAAATCTTTTAATCTGTGTCAACCGGAGTGGGACGTCGTAAACACTATATTTTGTTGGTTTGTTTTATTAAGAAATGTGTCCTCATATGTTAAGAATCATGACTCCAGACACTCTGTTTTCTGTCGCTTAGGGAACTTTGCTGAGCTCTGAAACCTGAATGAGAGCATTTCTTGTGCAAAAAAAAACAACCAAGCCTAATAAATTAGCAGGTCATGGTTGGTTAGATACACTTGCCATCAGATTAAGGAGTTAATACGGCTGAATTGAACAAATGCCGTTGAGTGGACAACTCCTTCCATCACTCAAATACAGCACTGATAACGACTTCTATATGTGTCATCCTCATGAATCTAGGCCGGATGGAACAACAAACCTGCAAATATTTGATCATGTGATCAAATTACAATGTGTAATTTCTGATCACTAGTCTATCATAACCTGATCAAACAAAACGGACTTGGAGACCTTTGCTTTTCTCAGAGCTCTCAATTTTGTCCAATGTTGTAGTTTAAGCCCTGTCATAGTTGGACATTATTTTATGCAAGAATAACTGTTTGTGGTGGATGGGATGGCTTGAGCAGCCACACCTGACACTCGTTGGTTGGGCTAACGAGTGGCAGGTTTAAAAACCCCATCCACACATACACTCAGGATAGGAGCCCTGTCATGACATGCTACATCTGCTCCTGGCTAATTCCACTTAGCCTCCTCTCTACAATAAACTGGTATTAACAACCCCCTGTCGTCTGTGTCTCTGTGCTGGAGGTCCCTGAAAACGCCACTGGGGTGGCATGTGGTGGACGGAACTGCCACATTGGTGCCTAATGTGGGGCAGTTTCCACACTATACTGACTTTATTTGGTGCTTACTGCATATTAATTAATCAAAGTTTATTATCATTTATGATAAACCTTTGTCTATTTATTATCAGCCTATTACTTGAACCCCTAAGTAAATGCAAAAGCGAAGTATTCTCTTTGGATTTTGTAACTTTGAGCCAGTGGTTATTTCTGTTGAGAAACATGCTAATAGTTAAATAAATCACTTTGCCAATTCCGGAAATTTTTGTGCAAAAAAAGCACAAAGCACTTTTGGTAGCAACAATAACAAAACAGCAGCACAATCCTGGAGGAACTGACTGTTCTGAGGTCTCTCTAGCAAAGGAGACTTTGATCTCAATGAGCCTACCTGAATAAATAGAGCGATGATATTAATAGAAATATTCCATCAGAGGATTAAGGCTTTCCGTAGACGTCTGTGTGTGTGTGTGTGTGTGTGTGTGTGTGTGAAAGATGCACACCTACAAAAATAGCACGAGTGGGAGTTGTGCGTTGCATGCACACAACTCCTACTCGCAACTTCACACAAGTGTTAGGTGTGAAGTTAGAGAGAGAGAGAGAGAGAGAGAGGGAGTGTGTGTGTGTGTGTGTGTGTGTGTGTGTGTGTGTGTGTGTGTGTGTGTGTGTGTGTGTGTGTGTGTTTTCATATCGATGGTATGCGAGAGTGAGCAAAAAAGTGCCTTCCGGTGTTTTTGTGAGTAAGGCTGAATAATTAATATCTACGTGCTGGACTTTATAACAGTACTACAACAACTAGCTAATTCACAACTTTCCTTCGCCCTCTCTCTTGCCTCACTCTCGTTCTGTGTTTTCTAGTCTGCAGTTCTGTCAGAACTGTCTCTGACCTCTGCTTGTGAGGTCAGAGACAGTTGAGTGTGCCATTAAAACAAATGGAGAGAAATGCGTTTTCTGTTGGACAAGATGCTTTGAAAATGTGGGAAAGTGCTTGGAAAACTATGCTACATTTCGTGTGTGTGTGCGTGTGTGTGTGTGTGTGTAAGTGTGTGTGTGTGTGTGTGTGTGTGTGTGTGTGTGTGTGTGTGTGTGTGTGTGTGTCTGATGTGGACCCCAGGGTGTTTTGACTGGTGTGAGAACACTGTTCCAGGGCAGATCTACAGAAGAACGCTGTGTGTGTGAAAAACACAAAGAGGGATAGATTGAGAGATAGATAGAAAAAAGATAAAAGAAAGTGGGAGAATCCATAGCGGATGTAAAAACGCATTTAACGCATGTAAAAAGCATTTTGTCTTGACTTATCCCGGATTAATGTGTAGAATTCCTCCACTATGAACCCAAAAAAAATAAAACAACAAAAAATAAAAAATAAAACGCACCCGATAAAAAGGGCCCCATGGATGTCAAGTGGCAAAAGGGCGATCTCGATCGCAGATCTATAGAACAAAAATCCCCACGCGTAGTTCCTATTGTTTGTTTTCTGACTGGATTTGATGTTGAATTTAAAAATCATTCAACGTAACGTTATGGGATTATTATGGCAGTCAAAAACAATGCATTTCTCCCTGTGTATTTGATGCACTTTGGCTAAATTTTTCGAAAGATTGCTTGTATTTCCTCCCTTACATGCAAAAGACAGGTTGCACTTGTGGCAACGAGTATTGTCGGTATCGACTCTGGTGAAATTTAACCAGACTTTGAGCGTTCAATTTTCTCCGCCATTGTCACTCACTCAGAGCAGGGTCTCCTCATGCGTGTGTGAAAGCCATGCAGAGGGAGCTGGCCCCGCCCCCCTCATGGATATTTCCATTCCGATGGTGCAGGGGGAGAGAGAGAGAGAGAGAGAGAGAGAGAGAGCGAGAGAGAGAGAGGAGAGATGTCTCTTCTTAGAAACGGGTTATATAGCCTAAATAGAAAATTAATTTTCTTTATTTCTCCAATACCGTCAAATCAAAAAATCTAATCTCCAACATTTCTCCAACACCGTCCAATACCATTTCTCCAATACAGTACAAGTAACGTCGCAGCTTATCCATACTACGATCTTTAATAATTTAGCCCCGGGGACCGTTTAATCTCCAATCTCTGGTTTCCAATACCGAGTCTCTACCGGGTACCCAATCCCAAACACGAACAATCACTTGATCAGCTGCAGCTGATTCAACTGACAATTCTGAGCCCTACTAATTATCCCACCAATTATTATGGTTTCTTGACGCATTTACACTCAGCACTCTTAGTCCCAATGTTTGCATAGGATTATATACTATAATATATTTTATTGTACAAGTACAACAAAATTAATCCTATGCATTTGACCCATGTCCCATTGACCCAGTCCTAAGAGTGAACGTGAAAAGAAAATAATGATATAAATTCGGGAAGTTCGAAAAGTTTATGCCATAAGCTATAAAGAGAAACTCACCGAAATGATCCCTCAAGGTAAATAGGATGTGTTTTATTTACTTTATGAACTCATACTGCATACAACGTGGATGCATCACAAACACTGAAGATTTGGAAAGTCAAAATTTTATTGGGGATTGAAATAAGAGGCCTTTAGTTTACTGGTTTTAATGCATTCAACGCACGTTGCCCTTGAATGTTCTCCGCTGTTCGCTGATTAAGACCCCCATCATCAGTAACACTGGGAAAAGTCCCTGCCTCTGAACCCATCTTCCCTAGACTGACTCCAGATACAGTCAGATACATCACCATGAAGTCAAGATATCAGTAAATTCCTGCTACTTCACAAGCCTCTGGTAATTCCTGTTAAAAACGTATACAAGGACTTAAATCACCTTCAACCCGTCTCTCGGGCAACTCCCTTCTTCTGATCCTCCCTCAGGGTCAAGGCTAATGCCCTGGTTAAACTGCCTTGGCATCCTTTCCTCCTCCATTCTCCCTCGCCCTTTATTCTGTCCTCTGTCTCGCCTTCATGCCATTCTAACTGACTTCCTCACTTATCTCTTTGTTCACTTTCCTTGTGTCTTACTGCACCTTCCCGCCTTCCCTCTTTACTTTCAAATCTGTCCCTTCATAGTTTCCGTTCCTTTCCCTCCATTCTACCTCCCGCGGTCTTTTTTTGGCTACTCTTCATCGTTCACCTTCGTCTCTCACCCTATATCCATATATATATATATATATATCCTGCTTGCTTTTCATCTTCCCTCCTTCCTTCCTACCTCTCTAAATTATTTTGTTTTGTCCTTCCCTCAAAACTTTTTTCTCCTCATACACTTTCCTGTGGCTGCTTTCCAATCCGAGCACTATATATATATTTATCTTTGCTCTCTTTCTCTCTCTCCATCCTTTGCTTGCTTCATCTCCTGTTTCTTCTCTCCACCTGCTGTGCATCACGATCGGTCCCGTCCCATTTCTCCTTCGTTCTTCAATCTGCCTCGCTTTCCTTCGAAGTGCCCAATTTATCCCCCTATTTCATCGCCCTTGCTCTGTGTAGTTATCTGAAGCTGTAGTGTGTGCACATGTGTTTGTTTGTATGTGTGTGTACATTATAGTTTCTTGATGATTTTGATGTGTTGATGAAGAAGGAGTGACCGCTGACGCTGACTTGAGTAAAATAATAGATTTATTACAAAAGAACAGCATCAGACTGGACTTTCCATGGACGTCCAGGAGAGAACCGAGCCGGATGGATTCTCTGCCAGATGCAACTCGGGCGGGTGCTTTTAAGCTTGTCCAAAGACAACGTTGACCATTTGGTTCCCCTACATAGGTCATAGGTCACATTCCATCTCCCTTATCACCGGGACCCCTGGTGATGTGCTCTCTCTCTCGGGACCCCTGGCACCGCCTGTTTAGTAATTATTTTATACAACAGGGGGCTGTCTTGGGAGGCCACACATTCCAAGACACCTCAACATCTTTGCCTAATTCAACTCCATTATCTCCATGATGCTCTGAGACTCTTAGTTAAATCGAGTTAGGAAACCCTATCGATGAGCATGAACGATGTTTAGTGATTTTAACCCAAACTAACTTAAGTGTCTCTTGCTTGCTTTTCCTACTGGCAGGTAATGCCTGTATTTATCGTGACAGAAGGCAGCTCAGAGAATAAAAAGTACTATAAGATCTACAGTATTTAAAGAAGTCTGAAGACATAAAAGCTCCTTAGCACCAAATCTTAGGCCATGGCTTGTCTCCTCTGGGTGGGGAGAGAGAAACTCACCCAAGTGGAGCCGCTTAGATATCTCTGGGTCATATTCATGAGTGAGGGTAAAAGGGAGTGTGATATTGACAAATGGATGGGTGCAACTTCTGTAGTGATGCAGGCACTGTACTGGACTCTCGCGGTGAAGCGAGAACTGAGTTGAGAGGCAGAGCTTTCAATTTACGAGTCAATTTTCAGTCCAACTCTCACCTATGGTCATGAGCTTTGTAGTGACCGAAAGAATATGGTCCTGGATATAGATGGCTGAAGTGAGGTTCCTCCACAGGGTTGCTGGGCTCAGTCTTAGAGACAAGGAGCCCTTAGAGAAGGGGCGAGGAGACTTATAGCTAAAAATCCACTAACACCCACTTACATCTTGCTTTTGTCTTTAGTGGGAAAGGATACAATCGGAATTCATTCCCGGGACAAATGAATCTGTCACAGGTATTTATCGGCTCCAGCTCTCATTCTGCAGTGATTGAAACAGGACATCTTGGTAGACACTCTCATTTTCGCCCGTTTCCCGGTACCATGTGACGTGCGTTGAAGTTATGGATGTTGGCGCGTAAATAGACAAGAACAACATGCCACAGGTTTTCACGCGTTTAAAAAACAGACATATACACACTTAAAAAACAGTATTAGAGATCTCAGCTGGCATGGGAACTCTTCTAAATTCGCCAGGAAATGCTGAAGGAAATTGCTGGGGAAAAGGACGTCTAGGCCACTCTGCTGAGTCTGCTGCCACCACAGCCCGATAATAGATGGATGGATAAAATATAAAGTCGTTTGTAATGTAAAGATAAGATCTCAAGAATAACCGTAAATCTATCTTCATCAAGAGGGTACCACAGCCACATGTATTTCAATTTCAAAATCAAATTTCAAATTCCCACCTCAACTGTAGGACGCACCTTGTCCATTAAATATCTCAATTCATGTGCAGTGTGAGTATTGGCGAAACCTAATTGTTGGACAGGCAGGCCCAGAATTTTAGGAGAAGCTTCGGTCAACATGGTTAAGAAAGGTGCGATGCAGTATCCCTGGTGAATGGTAAATAGGCTGAATTCGAGTTAGCAGCTTTCCTCGCTCCTGGACTAGGTTCTTTATACAATTTTTTGCAATACAGATTGAATTTAACAATGTGTTGAATCTCTTTTCAAGAAGAAATCAGCCGGGAAATCGTAAGTAGAAATAAACAACGTTCACAACAAATGAATAAAAATATATATACATTTGTAAAGTCAAGAAATTTCTTATTTCCATTCTAAAATTTGAGATGAGTAAAGATACTATGTTAAGCTGCGATATGGTGGTGTGTGCGACAAATCCAAGTGTGTAACTGATTATTGTAGCACACAATACTGAATATGTACATTTTTGCCTTTTGGTTGATTAACACAAATATAGTGTCACACATTCAACACACACTCACACACGCATGCATCACGGTTGGTTGTATAATGGTTATTCCATCTGTTAATGAGGAAGAATTTGATACTGTTAAACAAACAGTGTTTCCATCAACATAATACATAATACGTACATAATATCCAATTAATGAACGTGAGGGAGAGATAAAGAGAAATAAAGTGGGAGAGAAATTGAGAGAAAACAGTTTGTTTCAGCATGTGTCATCAGGTTGATGATTGGAGCGTCAAAAGTTTCGATGTTTTGATTTTTCACTTTGTGAAAACTGTAAAAATACTTTGCATAACATGTATAGATTACATTATATATTACTCCAAGGGTTCCCAAACTGTTTTCCTCAGACACGTCCTATATTAAACCCAGATTCAAATGTCTTTTTTTTCATAAATGTGTGCAATAAGGCTCAAATTGTTCCTTTTCAATTGATTGCTACCCACTGCAGGAAACATCACTGAACCCTTTCAATCAGTGAGCACCATTCATTTCAATCGGTGGCGATGAAAGTAACGATTGTAACATAGCGGTAACGCTGAATACCTTTAATAACGTTTATTGTCACGATTGCACAATATGACAGAGAACAACAACATTCTACAGTTTATCACTAAACATAGTGACTTTTTTGTGGGAGGGGCGGCATGGGACCTAAACATTGGACAGCGGGGCTTCCGTCAACATAAAATGTTGATAGCCCCTGGTCGAGATAATTGAACTGGGTCATTTCTCAGGTGAAAGCAATGGATTTTTTCAATATTAAAACAAATCACTCTCTTTTATCTCCTCAGACACTTTGCTAATGGTGTGAATGGAATGTTGCAGTGGGGGTCAGCGGGGTCAAGTTGTGTAACTTGCTTCATTCACATGTTCTCATCGCTCGCAGCCATGGGGCTTTGTTCTACCCTGTCATCAATAGACCAATCTCCACCGCCAAACATCTCTGTCAATATCAGCACTTTGGCTTTGATGGCTTTAAGTTGAGGTCAAGGGAGTCGTGAGAGAAAGCCCCGCCCCCACACTCACTCAATGTCCTGGGATTCCTATTACCGTAACTGCATTATTTATTAGTTTCATTGGTGTCATTAGTTTTTGTTTTTTATGAAGTCTTTATGCCTTCTCCGTCCTGTTGTCACTTTATCAGTATACGTAAAACAAGGAAAGACACGTTTTTGATGTTGAGTGTGTGGAAATGTCTAGAAGGACACAGAGACAGGGTTACAGAGGGGTTGGTACAACATGTTTTCAGCCGTAAGTCAATTACTGGTGCCAGCAATTAGACTTTCAACGCTGCTCGCAGTCCTCTTCTTCCTCTTCTTCCTCTTCCTTCTCCTTTCAGTGTTTCCACATTAAAACAAATTTTGGGAACTCAGATTAAAAGAGTAATAAATGCACAAATTTAAGTCCCTCTCTTCTGTGCCCCTCTGATATTACAAAGGCTTCTATTTCATGATGAAACCCAGGAGAAACCCAGGCAATATTCTAGTGGGACCAGACACATTGATCTCAGACAGAACATAAAAACTGATGACAACTCTGTTATTTCACAAAGTTTGGATCAGTTGTTCAGAACTAATCTATTCTAGTCTCTTATCAAGGTAAGATATTTTTTAGATAGATAGATAGATGAATAGATAGATAGATAGATAGATAGATAGATAGATAGATAGATAGACAGAGAGAGATTTGAAAAGTTAAGTAACATCCAACCTCAGTGCTCTGAAGGCGACATCCACCTTTTGATGTTCAAAGAGCTAATGAATATAAATTAAAGGCATTGACATAAATGAATCGGCAGTAGATTAAAGATCAGAGCCCTCTGAAATTGTGATTATGCATGCATTCGCCCCATCGAACAGATGAAAGATATCAATCGATGGGAGGCGTCAGCACTTTCTGCTTTTTAAAAACCCTGTAGCGCGTTCGCTACCCAGGTTCTCTACAAGGACACGTGACACAGGGTTAGCGGTTCAGAAGCGCCGGCACGGCGGGTTTTATTGCAGTCAGTTCTTCACAGAAAACTCAGAAAAGTGCCGGTCATACAACGAGGACAGAACTTTAAGCACATGCTCCGATTCCTCCAGAGCACTCCTGAACGTTCCCTCCTGTCACTGCAAGACAAACAGAGGCCATGGTCAAGCCTGCTCGACCACGGCCTCGAGTCTGCCACCGACCCATACCCTCTCGCTGTTTCCTACCTCTCCTTGCTGGCTTTGAAATGTCCAGTTTGGGTTTAAGCTCG
>NC_137200.1:4322093-4534593 GCF_960531495.2 Zeus faber
TATTTGTCGGTTTGTCGGTTCTTATATATCCGAATCCCTACAGTAAAAGTATGCTAACCATGCGTACCAGATTATCACCTTCCTCCTGAAGTAGCGATTTCACTTTCCCATCCGAAAACGACCTCAGTTGAACTCGTACCTCGTAGTGTTCATGTATCCATCTGAGCCAAAAAAGTTTCACAAATTTTCTAAGGCTGCGTTACGGCTGGACATAATTCATTTAAAGGAAGATTCTTAAACAATTTGCCCTATCCCACGTTTGGCTTTAAAGTTGGAAGTTAATTCCCACGTTTGATTATTGTTCCTTTTGCTATTGATTTAATTTATGTTTTTCTTTCCGAAGAGGTTATTAATATGTTAAGCAGTCTTTTTACTCATCCAGAACCATAGATGTGGCCGTTTTGCCTGCTACATGCCACCCGAATGGCGTTTTCAGGGCCCTCCGGCACAGAGACACAGGCGATGGAGTAGAAAACACACCAGTTTATTGTTGAGAGTGGGCTAGGTGGAACAAGCCCGGAGCAGATGGACAACATGTCATGACAAGGGCTCCTCTCCTGTGTGTGTGGGGGGATGGGGGTTTTACCTGTTGATCACTGATTACTCTAACGAGCAACAGGTATACAGCCACACTGATCATGGGCCCAATTACCTAGACCCAAGACAGGTGTGGCTGCTCAAACCACACCATCCCCACACCACAATAGACTAAAAGATGGCAATTTAAAAACAGCACTTTGTTAATCAGTTTGTGTGTGTGATGTGGAAGTTCAGACCAGACTGCTAAGGCAATGGCTTTTATATTGGAACATTTCCAAAGGGGCTTTTTCGTGCTTTTCACAAGCTGTGAGTAACTTCTCGGCAAGACATTTCACTCAGACGGACACCAGACAGAGCTTTATTAGCTCAGCTATCACTGCCCGAGCCGCTTTTGTCTTCTATCCCTCTCAGTGTCCAGTTCTCCCTTTGCTCTCCTCCACACCTGGCATCTGAAAAGTGCTATCTATCTTATCTTATCTTATCTTATCGACTGCGGTTCTTCAGTATGCATGTGAGTGTGTTCCACCACAATGCATCTGAGGTATAAAAGTCACTCGGAAGGCATGATGACTGGTGGATTTCCATCAAGAGCAAGGACAAAGGCAGCACTACGTTACGCCAGCATGAGAGTGCAACTTTGCCTCGACAGCCGCGAGAAATTTAATGCAACTCGGCGATGCCCTCGTGGAGAGGAATTTTAAATAAATGACTTTGGCAATGAACGCAACCAGTCAGACGCGTAATCCATCTGCTCCGCCTTTGTTTCTTGGAGAAACTCGGCACTCGGTTGACACAGAGAGTGCTTCTGTGTCTTCAAACTTCTTGATGTACGTTTTCGGCATTTGTTTCTGAGACTCAGGAAATGAATCTATTGGTTCATAATAAAGGAGTTATTATGAACCAATAGATTCATTTTAGTTCATAGCTACTTGGGGCAATCTATCCTATAGCAATAAACAAACTTTTTTTTTTCTTCTTTTCAACATTAAATATTTCATAATTGGGTTTTTTTTGCTCAGAAATTGTGTTTCTTTCCACGTGCGACCATAACAGTTAACACCAGGGGTAGAGAGTAATAAACACATTTTGAGGTAAAGTCAGCAACCTCAAGTAAAACGGGTAATTCTTGAGTAATTCTACTTAAGCACACTTTTACTCCACTACATTTCAAAGTGAATATCTCTAGGGGGCATGATGTTGGAAAACAAATTTTACTTTAAATACTTAATTATTTTTAAAATCAAGTACTTTCATATTTTGTACTTGAGTGAAATTTTGAATGGAGGGGGGCTTATACTTGTGAGTAGCAGCATGTGGGTATGTTTTCTGCTACTGATTAAAATATCAAATGACTTCTATATATTAGCATATATATTATATATCTATATTTTATATAGATCAAATATTTGCAACACTCCCTCAATCTCTATCACTATCAGTACCCAGATCAAACTTTTTCTTCGAAAGGTTCCCCGGCTCCTTTGTATTTACTTTTAATTTTGCTGCGATAAAACTCGTTAATTGCTGCTTTCCCTCGATGGAAACCTCCAACCGGGACTAATTTGTTTACCTGTTTTAGTGTGCAAACGTTGCCTCGTGACTGAAGCCCACTTGACTGCCCAGAGGATATGATTGACAGCTGGTAAAGTGAGGCCGGCAGCCGCCTCCCTCTCTCCAACACCTAATTATACCAACAACAAAGAACACCTTTTCTACAAAGTATCCGGTTCAACTTTGATGCCGCGTCTTGTGATATTTTGCAACATGCAATTTAAAATGCACCCAGGGAACTGTTGGAATGCATCCTATTGCAAAGGATTTATCCTTTGAAATGAAAAAAAGATGTAGACGGGGAGGGTTGGCAGCTTGGACTGCACCCCCTTAAGGACTACGTTTGCTTTTATAGAGATCGTTGATCATATAGAAAGACAACAAAACACACAGTGTGCTCCAAGCTCAGATTTACAGTCATGCCTTGGAATGGTATTGTTGTTGTCTCCTGAGTGACAGAGCGATGTCGTTCCAGGGATGGAAATAGTTTAAGCCCCTTAGCCCTTTGGCGTCGGTGTATTTTTTCCCTTCCAGATTCCGGCCTAATGCCACAACCGAAATCTGAATTGAATCCAGTGGAAATTGTGTGGAGACGTCAACAAGGTTACTTGGCAGGGCGACAGTCCAAACTCATTAAGACCCATCGCAATATACAGACATCTCCACCACCATCACCACGGCGCACACTCTTGTCATTCACCCATAACCCTTCCTCATTCCACACTGGACATACTTTCACCACTTTGTTTTGCTTTTCGAATAAAAGGAGAGCTCAGTGTGGCTGAATCTCCCACGGGTCAACAACACAGACCTTCTTTTCCAATGGCGTCATTTTGTGTCTGTCTTCACAAAATAGATTGCCTTGAAGTTTTTATTTTTATTTTGTTTGTTCAGTTGGATTTATTCCAAAAATAGAAAATAAATACACACATCAAAGATACCCTCAGAGCTGATCATCAGTGGTCATCAAAAAAAACTATGAATATGAAAACAAGGGCATCTTGTAAAGGCAGAGTGTTTTTTTTAAAGTTTGTTTAGCTTAGACGATCGAAATGAAAGAAAGTGGACTTGGCGTGTCCTTTGTTATCACGATCATGAAAACGGTAGAAAAAACACCAGCTCCTGCCAAGGACACGGGGACAACTGTGTATGCTGGAGGCCTCAAAACAGCACAGAACGATGAACAATGGACCAAACCACTCATCACAAAGGTACGACCGGGGGTGCACGTTTTGGGTAGACTTACCTGGCCGCCCTCTTTTGGTTGGCATGGGGCTTTTTCACTTTGCGTGCTCAGGGTCAGGTTTTTCCACTTCCAAACACATGCATGTCTGGTTGACTGGAGAGCCAAAATTGCCTTTTGTGCGATGACTGCAATGAGCTCTGCTAGGTCCCAGGCCCTGTTACCCCTGAACAAACAATAGGGACAACGGAGAAAGAAAAGAAAATAGATGGATGGATGGAGAATGGGAATGAGCCACAGCGTTACATTTTCAGGTTGTATTGCTTCAATAAAGGAGACATAGATATGGGATCCGTTTCCACAACAGTCTGACTAATAGTTACGTTTTGGAGATGAAGAGGGAAATCCATCCCAATCTCCTCAAACGCTAGAGTGACCCGATAAAATTGAGTATTCCTCGAGCAAGACTCGAGGAATACAGGAATAGCGGAATGAAATCGATCGAGAAGGAAAGAGAAGGAAAACAAGGACTCGAGACGAGGGCGTCCTGGCGTCGTGCCACGGTCTTCAGTGGTAAGATAGCGCTGAGCTGCCAAGGGTCAACAGCGATCAGCTGGCTTCTACTGTATGAGGCTGCCAGAGCCGCGGCTCCCACACGACTGAGAAGCACCTTCACTCGTAATTACTCAAAAAACTCAAAAAAGACTGTCAGTGAAGACTTAGTTTTAGTTAGTTAGGCAACGTTTATTTTTTCCCGGATGGGGAAACTTGAATGGCAGCCAGGATAAAAAAACAAAAACAAGAACAACACAAACAGCGCAAATACATTAACAAGTACAAAGAATAAAGAAATAAATTAACCCAACTGACGATTTCCAAATTGAGACGGATCATGGCATAGGCGATAAACAGGAGAACAAGTTGAAGTGAACTAGTTGATAGAGGTATTTGGATGCTCAGTGATCCTACACTACTGAGAAAGTAGCATTTAATGGACCGTCCATTACTAATAATATGATATAAACAATATTCTTAGGGGATCACATGATGTGGCAAAACGCAGTACAAGGACATACCCAAATAACTCATACCATCCTACAAGACAAATGGACATAATGGACAAAAAAAGACAATAAACAATTAATGTTTTTTTCTGAACACACTCCCTAAAAATCCAAAGAGGTCAACTCATTGCCAGGATTGCCTTGTTTGTTTAAAGTACAGGGGTTGACCTCATTGAGGTAAATAGAATAGATGGGCCTGCAGTGCAGCAGGCATAGTACTTATCATCCTCTCTCTCTTCCCTTCATCCCTCCCTATCTCCACCTCTCTCTTTCTCTTTATATGCGTGTGCCTGTGGGTTTGTCTCATTAGGCGGAATTCTAGAGACCCGGCGAAGGTGGAGGTCACTAATTCTCGTGGGCTGCCGTAGGTGTACAGAGGGCCCAGATTAAACCATGCACACAACGTGCCGGTGTCCAGAGAGAGGAGGTAATTAGGGTTACTATCAGTGTTAAACAGCTCAACGCAGCAACGCCGCTGGAGCCACAATGCGATACAGATGTAGTCAGCATGAGAGGAGGAAGATATAGCCTGTAAGGGTTACAGCCAAGCTTGTTGTAGGATGAGATAAAAAATACAATCCTTCTTCATATGCCCAATGTAAAAAAAAACAACTAAAAAGAGTTCACCATCAACTTATTCAGAACGTAAAGTGCAAATCGTGAAATCATCTGTGTTGGGTGGATACGCTGCAAGCCCCAGAATTCCATATGGAACTGGGTTGTTTTTCCAACATTTTTACCCTTTACCCTTTACTTTGCCTTAAAACTTATTTCTCTGGTTGATTGATTTGATTTTCATCCGAGGGTGCTGTTTTTTTGTGACTGTTCATTCAGTATCACAGTTTACAGTTTGACTTTTACTTCTTGTGTGTGCACAATCAGTACATTCTTTCTGGGAAAGGTGGACCCTGCCACCAACAATGGAAACATCATATAGAGGAGCACACATTGAATTTCTATTTTTTTTTATAAAGTGCCAACTAAAAAGTTTCAAATATGGGATAATTGTTTCTAAAGAAAATTATGATACGGATTACCACTCTAAGTGGTATTGAACAATTTCTGAGTGATAATGATGAGCAAGAACTGGGTCCCTTTAAATGAAAACACACACAGTGGCTGGGTGCATGTGCCAAACTTTTAAAATTGGGAATTGCTTTAGGATTTATTTATACAATTTCCTCAAAAATGTAATAAACTTTTTTTCCGATTAGGTAAATTACTGGAATTTTGACTCTTTGTTTAAAAGGGTGTGCTTTGGCTGCATGGGCAGTTATGGACATGGACACGGGGTGGCAATGCCTCACCAAATGCTCTGATTGCCCCCCTCCCGTGGATTAGAAAGCGCTCCAAGTTAGTATCAGGCCGAGAGACAGCAGGAAGTGATGCTGCGTTCCAAGGGAACCCGGTAAACTGTTTCAGAGTCCAGAGTTTTATTATTTTAAGGTATTGGAACCCTATGTAAGAGTCTGTAGTTTTAGTAATGGGAACCCTGTTTCAGAGTCCAGGCATTTTTTCTCTTTTCTTATCTCTGCTTGGTAGGAGTAGGCTTCGGCCAGGGATTCTCCCCTCAGTTTGGTGTTGGGTATGTGGTGTGGTAATTTGGGCCCAGGATAAGTATGGCTGTACACATGTTGCTCATTGCTTGGTCTAACCAGCAACATACGCACACACACACACACACACACACACACACACACACACACACACACACACACACACACACACACACACACACACACACACACACACACACACACACACACACACACACACACACACACACACACACACACACAGGAGAGGAGCCCTTGTCATGACATGCTGTCCATCTGCTCCGGGGCTTGTTCCATCCAGCCCACTCTCTGCAATAAACTTGTGTTTTTTTCAACCCCATCATCTGTCTCCATGTCGGAGGGCCCTGAAAACGCCACTCGGCTGGCGTCTGGTCAGCGAAACTGCCACAATTATCAATACAAAGGGAACGTTTTTTAACCGTTAACGGTGTGCGTCACCATGTTGCCGTGACGGGCTGTACTGTATTGTGCCAAATATTTTGAAATACGATGAGAGGTTATTGATCCTACAGGCTAAATTAAGAGACTAAAGGGCTGTAGTGCAATTTAAATGACACTCTTTACTCACCCTTGCTTTCAAATAGCTCTGTTTACCACTTAATGTACTATAATGTAGTACGGCTTTAAGGGTGTTTGCATTGAGCTAAGACCTATACTGTGAAGGGGTTTTAAAACCTCTAGGAGTTCTGCTTCGTGCACTGCAGTTCAGCTTTTGTTCAACTTGTTTACATTTGAATCCTCTCCAGACATTAATTGGCAAGCTGTTGTCGTTCTGCCAGCGTCTTTAAAGCAGTCTTCCTGAATTCAAATAACCTACATTATTCCTGACCAGTGACCATATTAGTAACCGTATTGCTTCACTCACATGGTTACATGCCAAGATAGATTATGGTTTCCAGCCCTCTTATTTGCATGTACAACTATTCATGTTGCCTCCTCCGTGCACAGTGAGCCCACCTTCACACAAAAGAAATGTACAAACAGAGGATATCCAGAGGAAACGTGAATTAAAAATGTTCTTGTGATTTACAAAGAAATATCAGTGGATATGTAAATAACTGAATAATAGGCCGATTCTGGATGGCTAGGTGGCCAGTATCTGAAAACAACAACAACAACAACAACAACAACAAAAACAACAACAACAACAACAACAACAACAACAACAACAAAACAAAGTCATGTGGTATGACTAATTGGTATTTGTTCTCACTGTCAGATGACAATGCCCACAAACAGCCTGATGTCTACATGAAGCACTTTCATTTCACTCTCTCCCACCTTCCAACCCCCGGCGACAATAACAACAAGAACAGTCCATCAAAGCTTATACTAGCACAGCAAAGTCTGCAAAAACTGGATCAATACAAAGATTATACATGGGCCCTTGGCCCAGTCGGTTGCACCGCCCGCTGTTGCACAAATTGAACGGTTTTCTTGGACTAAAAGCACTTAACGGCCAGAGAGACATTATCTGTGGAAATCAGACGGAGATATAGCATAAATTACTGAAAACATAAACAAAGAGCCACTAAAGCCACTTACGCAGCCAGTGATGTAAAGCTAACGCTGGAGAGGGAGATGTCAATGTTTTTCTTTCATATTTTGTATAACAGTGGACAAGTCATCATATAAAGTCATTATTATCAGATATTAGAAGGGGGAGGGGGATATAGTGCAAGTTCCATAACTTTGATTGTTTAGGCTTAAAGGGATGCTACTGTTTTTTGGGGACAGAAATTTGCTTTTTGACTATTTATGAGAGAGAGATGAGAAGGTCAGCGTTGTCCCTGGGATGGCTGCGATGCTGGATGGTGTATTTCCCTAATTCACAGGAGCTGGGCTAGTCGAACCACCCCGCAGCCTTGCATTGAGCTAACACAGTTAGAACGCAAGCGAAGAAAATTGGCTTTGACCTTCTCGTCTTAATCCGGGTAAGATGGAGTCACCATTTAAAGCCGAATTCAGAATCTTTCACTAGTTTGCATAATTTCTTCATTGTCGGCGTTTGCTTCTCAGCAAAAACACCGAACACCACTCCGTAACACCATGTAGTGTTCATCGCCAGCGTGAAGTTCGGAGTTGGGTAAAATCAGCTTCTTGGATCACATGGACACGTTCATCGCTGGTCAGAAAGAGCACTGAGTGTGTGTTTGTTTTTGTAAACTGTGCTCTAGTGGGTCACAGTGAAGATTATGCTAATGGTGTGTTGTGAAGTATGCGCTAACGCCTGTGGCTGCTGTGAGAGCACAAGGAGCAGAGACCAACTCTGCATGCAGTTAGCGCTCCATTTTGAATTCTGAATATCAATGAACTAGATGGGGAATGAGGTTCAGCCTAAAGTACAGTATGTGGTAATGCGCAGTGGGGGAAACGGTAAATCGTTATTCTAATGCGGTGGTAATGGAAATTCGGATTCTGTTTGTCATTCCACCGCACTTCTCTGGAAACACTACAGTTATGCGAATAACATGATCTGCATTTCCTTCATCCCTGCAAATAACACACCTCTAACAGTTGTGAAGCGTGGAATGCTGTATGCAGTAAGCCCCTCGACACACAGTATATCGCAGTACAGTGCATAGTAAATTGGAGTTTTGAAGTGTGCTCTTCTCACATAGATGTTCCGTTGTCATCATTCCTCAGAGGCTTTAGTTTTGGCACAAAAACTGACATTGGTTTGGTACATTATCCTAAATAATACAGCAACTGCCTTATAAAAGATATTGTTTGTACATTTTATTAATACATTTTAAAAAACTACAACGGACCTACAAAATAATTTTGAACTGAAATAAAAATAACAGTAAAATTAGTATAATGTATTTTGATGATTAGCACTCTGATTTTTAATTTTAACAATAATAATAATAATTGTTATTATTATTATTGTTTTAAGTATTGTTATTGTATTATGATTACTAATAATCACAATATATTTTGTATTACTATTATGATTATAATGATGATGATGATTAATAATAATAATAATAATAACAATAATAATAATTATTATTATTATTATTATTACTATTACTATGATTATGATTATTATTAGTAGTATTATTAGTAGTATTTTATATACTGGGTTTGCATCATATAATTCCACTTTTTTTTGGTCTGGCCTGTGTTTTATTTGTCCATGTACAAACGTAAGGGCTCTCTTGACTGCGTTTTGAGAGCGTTGGTGGTTGGTGCTGCACTTTCAATTGTGAGAGCGTAACTCACTGTCCTGGCAGCTGGTGAATTGAAAAGGGAAATCCTAAACTTAATCTCTCCACATGTAAGGAGACATGAAATGTCTCATTTACATAATTGCATATTTTTCCATAATTTGTTTTAAGGCAACTCATTAAGGTTTGTACATTTTAAAATGATTGATACATTTCAAAACAGAAAGTTTTGCCAACCTCACGTGGCCGCTTAAACCCATTCAGATGAATGTGCGTTTATATCGGAGACCCCATGTTAATATTTGAATATGAAATGCTTTTGATTTATTTCAGGGTTGAATTCTCCTTCTTTTCCTGCCCTTCACGAGTCCCTTTCAATCTTGGAATCTGTAGGGGGCAGTGTTGGTTCATATCTCACCCAGATGAGAGACTTGTTGAAAAATTCTCAAAACTATGTGGGAGGGGGGAAAAGTAGTAGAAGAGATGGAAGAGGAAGGGTTTGAAGAGAGAGAGAGAGAGTGGGAGAGAGAGAGAAGGATGCAACATGAAGGGAGAGTGTGGGTGTTGGAGGAAGGACCGCGCGCTATGAAGACTTCAAAGATCTTTGATGGAAACCTTTATATCATTAAGGAATGCCCTCGGTTGGAAGAGGTACAGTAAGTGTGATGCAGCAAAGAGAAAGTTCATTTGATAAACACGTTTCTTCCTTCTCCTCCCATTGCATCAAGAGAGTCCCACTTCTGTGCTGGTTACAAACTTCTGCATCTCAAACCTCGATTCAACCTCAGTTGTTAATATCAAAAGGGAGTTTGAACGTGGTAAAGATCAAGTTTGGTTTGTTGTATCATGAGCATTTGTTAAAGCAGCGCTATGTAACTTTTGATATTTGGGATTTGGCACCCCTACAGTTTATGAGTGCAGTTATTTTACAAATTTGAACATTATCGATCACGTTTCTATAATATTCTATGTTACAAATGCAACTAAATATACACCTAGGTTAGAGCGCCCCTTGCACGGACCTTGCCACTTCCCGGAGCCGTGGACTCATGGGGAGAGACGGCACCGGGATCACCCGCTGCTACCGCCCCTCGAGGAGGTGGAATGGCTACATTTTGTATGAGCATTATTACTGGATATTTTGACAGGCAAGTTTAAAATTTACGTTTTTTTATAGATATACATTTTACCAGGCAAAAAAAACAGTAATTATCATAGCCAAACTTCCAGCAGGTGACGTTGTGCCGTAAAGCGTAAAGCACTTTTCACGCGGTTTTGTACCCCAACACCAAAGTTACATAATGCAAGAACAGGCACCCGGGGGGTGACTGGGAATGAAAGAGCTCTCCATATTACTGGTCAGTGTACCATCAAAATGATTTTGAAGCTGTTATTTTCAGGTAAAAAAGTTACATAGTGTTCCTTTAACTGACAAAAAACAATGACTAAATGTTTTTTTTGGGCATTTTGGACATCACCAAACAGAATGCCTTTTGTTTCCTCCTGCCATCACCTCCATATCAGGGCTCATGTGCTATATTTTCATTTATTCTAAACACAGTGAACCCACATTGTCATATAAATAGGCCAAGAAAGTTGCCCCGAGGTGGGAGCAGAGCCAAGATGGCTATAGTGCATCTGTCATTATTTATGAATTACTGTAAGCGACAGCGACTGTCAACAAACGATTGGCAAACAAATCAGGAAAATCTGGAAAAAGATCTCATTTCGATCCATGCATCCTTTAGGACTGGAGCTAATCCTCTGATTTGTAGCCTCGAGTGGATTGACGTGCACACCCTCCAGACAAGAAGGTAGTTTTCATTAAGGCTCCACAGCTTGAGGGACTGGATCACATCTTTTTTTAATTTGTCCTGACTAGACCCCCTTGTGGAACAGTCACTTGAATTAAACAGAAGACATGGGTTAAAACACAAGTTTCTAAATCCATTAAGGTACTTTGAATGTTCTCCGTTCAGACTGCATGTCACCGTATAGAATCATCCTCTCAGCCACATTTTCATCAATCCTGACAGTGGCATACTATAAAATGGCCTTTACTCACAATCACATTTTCCTGACAACATGATTCAAAATTTATAGGATCCATTTCCATGGTTTCAGTGAATACCACCCATAACCAGAACTGTTCTGAGAAGGGAGCAATATTGTGTAGCATTGATCCTTAAAATTCATACATAATGCAAAAAAAATCATGATTGGTTGTATTTCTCAGCTCCCACAGAGTAATAGCCAGTTGACTGTTTAAATGGGAGTAATTACAGTTCACACTGCAGGTTTGTAAAGTTAGTTCCTGGGCAGAACGCTCCTTTCGTTCCTTTCGAGTCAGTACATCTACATGAATTGAGGGTTTTTTCTTGGATTGAGTGTTATGCACCTTTTAGGCCAGCCGAGGGCAAGTACTGATATTAAGCTATTATTGCTTACATTGCCATCTTTGGCAGTTTGTGCTTGGCTCGTGATTGAGCAAAAGGGAAGACCGCTAAGGGGATAGAGACTTGAGATAGAGACTTGAATCCCATCCCAACCTCCCTGAACAGCACCAGAACACAGAACACCACCAACTTTTTGCCAAAAAGGCAAGACAAGGTGGAAGAAACTGAAACTTCCCGGTTTTGGGTCTCTTTGTGCTATGTTAGTGTTCAATGACATGACTGATATTTAGGTCATGACTCTGACAAGATTTTCAATGACAGTTACAGCCTGGGATGAAACTGATGATGAAAGAAGCAATCTACAAAGAAAAGTAACTACTGTGAAGCAAATCCATTGGATTATGTGAGGAAGATCAATTGTGATATTGTTATTTTCTGTTGGAGCTAGTTTAAAGCACAAGAGTGAAATTTACATGCCCTGCACAGCCCCCTGAACACACCTACCTTATCTTTCCTGAGGTACCACCTTAGCTAACCATTTGTCATCATGTGATTTCATGCAATCTCATCAGCTTGGCCAGCAAGAGCACATTGCAAGTTGCTGTGTGGGGTGTGTTGACTGGTCCACATGTACTGCGGCAGAGATGTCTGAGCGCAGCGAAAAGGTTCTTCACCAGAACACACGCCCAGAGCTGCATGCTTCCACACAGTGCTGGTTGACACTAGTTTTTGAGTGCTGTGATTAGTTAAATTCACAAGTCAATGATTCCTTATTTCTAATACCGTTTTTACACCGAAATTGGCGTGTAAACCATATGACTTCCTCCGCTGCCAGTGGGAGCGTGTCCTTGCCAGCGTGAGCTCCTGGGAGCATGGCGCAACCAACCACTGGCCCGCTGCCAACCGGGAGCCGGCCAGAGGACCTGACCCATGTCCGACCCCAGGACCCACGCAGGATTTACTGCGTCCCCAGCCCATTCCGATTCCCTGGAGGAAAATGTCTGGGGTGCCGCTGAGTCTGATCCCAGGATTCGCCGGGTCCCCAGCCCCTCCTAGCTATCCGGAGTAGTACGGCTGGGGCTCTGTCAGACCCATGGGTGTTGCGGGACACCCATTTTCTTTCCCGCATGGTCCCCTTCCCGCCTGCCCAGGGGAGGGCGGATGTCTACCAGCCGGGTCCTGTGGGCTTGGGACTCGGGACTCGGGCTGTTCACAGACGCTGATCCAGCAACGCCTGGTTCGACCCTTTAGTTGAGGGGTCATGGGTGGAGATTCATTGTGTGCATGGGGGATGTTAACACGTATCCAATGGTCCGGCTTGAAATTCGTTACAAGGGAAAAAAGCATAGGGTACAGGCTGCGGTTAGTTCCTGCCTGTCACACTCTGATTTTGGGCACGGATTGGCCAGGGTTTGACGGATTGATGAGAGAGGCTGAGGGAATGTGTTCCTGGTCGGTAGATGTGAGTATTGCATGGCGCGTGTGGCGGTCCGGTGAGATATTCCCTGGTCCCCTTGATTTTCCCTATGGAAATTGTTCGCTGCAGCAGTCGAAGGATGACACCCTATGCGTGGCCTTTGAGGGGGTAGTTAAAACAGATGGTATATTGATGCTCCAAGACGCTGTGCTCATTCACCAACATTTTTCAGTGATCAGGGACAGGTAATATCGAGTGAGCCGTGAAACTCAGACAGGAGAGAAAATAACCCAATTGTTGGTCTCGAAGAGCCACTGGGAAATGCTCTTCCAGGCGGCTCACCATAACCCGATGGCCAGTTAGTTAACCCTCTGGCTATGCCAAGAGCTCCGTTGAGGCCCCTTTCCCTAGTCAAGGTCCCGTTCAAAAGACTTGGTATGGACCTTATCGGGCCGTAAGACCGCAGTGCACATGGGTATCATTTTGTGTTAGTCCTAATCGATTATGCAAACTGGTACCCCGCCGTGGTGCCATTGCACAGTATTACGGCCAAAAGGTTTGGTGCAGCCGTTGTTTCAGGTCATCTCCTGAGTTGGGATTCTGAAGGAAAATCCTGATGGACCAGGGCACTACCTTTATGTCACGTAGACTTCGGGAACTTTACAAGTTGCTGGGCGTCTGCTTTAATAAAGGCTGAAAAACATGATTCATTCACAACGATAGCCATAATTTGGACAAGTCGGTGGACCCCCTGTTGTGGTGGGTCCCCAGGTCACCACGGTATTTTCTCCCTTTGAACTCCTCTTTGCTAGTGCTAATTAACTAAAATTTGGAGAAGGGTCATAGCACCAGTAAGAATGAGATACAGTTACACATACACATGTTATGGACCTGAGAGCAAAGTTACACATGCTGATTCGACCGTTATCAAGGAAGAATTTAGATCGGGCTCAAGAACGTCAGCGCCTTTTGTACGACAGGGGGGCTCAGCTCAGACAATTCACACCGGGAGACAAGCAGTTAGTGTTGCTCCCTACGTCCAGCTCTAAATTGCTTGCAAAGTGGCAAGGTCCCTTAACGGTCACACGACGGGTTGGAGAGGTCGATTATGAGGTTGAATGGTCTGACAGGCAGGGGGCAACACAGCTTTATCCCCTGAACCTTTTAAAAGAAGAAGACCGTGCAGTCAGAATTAGAGGCCATGCTGGACATGGGGGTGATAGAGGAGTCCACGAGTGACTAGGCTAGCCCCATCGTGCTGGTGTGTAAGCTCGATGGGTCGGTCCGGGTTCTGCGGTGATTAACCCCTGGCTCGATTAAGTTTTCGACCGGTTAGGTTCGTTTTTTGACGACACTGCATTTAGCCAAGGGCTACTGGCAGATTCCCTTTTCTCAGGAGACCAGTGAAAAATCTGCGTTCTCCACTCCTTTCGGGTTGTACCACTTTCACACACTTCCATTCAGGTTGATTGGTGCCCCAGCCACTTTTCAGAGACTCATGGACCGCGTCCTGCGTCCGCATGTAGCATATGCCGCAGCCTACCTAGATTACCTAATCATTCACAGCGACACCTGGGATGGGGCATATGCAGCATGTGGCTGCAGTTCTTGAGTCCATGAGGCGGGTGGGCTCACCACCAACCCAAAGAAGTCTGCTATGGGACAGAGGGTGGTACGGTATTTGAGGTAGGCCTGGTCCGACCCAGCTTGATAAAACCGCTGCAGTCGCGAACACGCCGAGACCAAAGACCAAGAAGGAGGTGAAGCAGTTCTTGGGGCTGGTGGGCTACCAACGAAGGTTTGTACCCGACTTTTTGGAACTAACCAGCCTCTTGTCCGTCTTAACTTGAAAGGGTGCTTCAGATCCGTCCTGTGGGCAGAGAAGTACCAGCAGGCGTTTGCGAAAGTAAAGTCAGCTCTCTGTGGGGAAGCCAGTGCTGTTTAACCTGCTTGTCAGCCGACCATGGGCCAGACTGGAGCGTCATTCCTCCTGCGCCAAAATGCATTTATCCTTTTGGCCAGAGAGCCTTTTTGTTCAGTTTTATCATAAAAACTCTCACCATGTCGGCAACCCACAGCCAGAAAGAGTTTGTCTCCCTCCCTAAACACCTACAAGTGGGCAGAGACTCCCACAGTACCATTTGATTACGTGATGAAAAAAGGAAGCTCTTACTAGATAATGTACTATTATTTTGAAAAGTGTGTAAATTACTATCACGTGAAAAACAGATTGCTTCTTGTATGGAGCTACCCTACTGTATGCGGTTATGCTGTCTGTGAGTGGAATGTAAAATGAATCCAATGCACAATGAAGTGTGGAGATTCAGGCATTATGCATCCTGACCCTGCAAGTTCAAAAGCCGAAAGAAAAAAATAACTATCTGATTTAATTTACCTTCCTCCTGTTGTTGGTAATGATTTTTCCAGGTGCAGGACCGCACAAAATAAGCACACATTAATGACACCATAAGCGGGACAGGCACACAGTCGACTGCATTATGGATCTACACATCCTATATATGCGTCTGTATGGAAATTAGATAGGATTCAATTTGTTCGGAATATATTTTCCACCTTTTGCAGTAACAATTCAAAACATCCGATATAATGACATGCCAAAAATCAAGAAAAATAAGATATAAAAATTAGGAAAAGGAGAGAAAAAAGCCCCCACATAATGAATGTTTTCCACCAGGGAAGTTACTTTAAATAGGGCTCCATGAATGCAGGCTGCACAGCATTCAGGCGACTGTAATGAAGCCAATCACTTTTAATTTAGGTTCCCCGCGTCAGCCTGTGATGGTATAATTGGGTTACATAATTAACACGAGCAGAAAAACAAACCACAGTGCTTGTGTCTTAGAAGCGGATGGTGATGGGGGGTTGGTTAAGGGGCTGGGGGGTGTGCTGGGGTGCTGCTTGGTGCCTGATTATTTTGGCTCCAGGACCACAGGAGGAGAAAGTGTAACTTAACTGTGACAGGTTTGAGGTTGAAATTTGGAGGACGAGAGAAAAAACCTAAATGGATGAGATGAACCTAAAAAGATGGTAGAAAAGTAGCTGAGGGGAGGAGAGAGAAAAACAGAATACAGCGAGCGAAAAATAGCGGAGCATGGGGAGGAGAGGAGAGGTGACGCCACTATTCGAGTGTAATTGCCATGAAATGTTGCTTGCAAAAAATAAATGTTTGCGCTCTAAAGGTCGACATTTCTCGAGACTGCAAGCTCCAATAATAAGCTGACTTGTTTGAGTCTCTCTCTCTCATTAACTCTGCATCTTCATACATCCGTTGGATCTTTTCCTGCTACTTGTTTGCTTTTCACTTTTTTTTACTTCTATGACGGCATATTTTTCTGTCACTGCCACTTTCTGTTTTCGTTGCTCATCAAACACTTGCTGAAAACCCAAATAATATTAACAATTTATTATTATTATTATGCACTACTCATAAAAAGTTAGGGATATTTGGCTTTAGGGTGAAATTTATGGAAAATGTAAAAAGTTCACGCTACAGTGATATTATATCATGAAAGTAGGGCATTTAAGTAGAAGCATGCAATGATGATTTCCTCATCTCAAACAATTTATTGAAACAAAAGCCAACAACAGTGGTGGGTTTACCACAACAAAAAATGTCAATGTCTCAATAACTTGTCATGTGCCATTGAGCATCAATTACAGCTTGACAATGACGTCTCATGCTGTTCACAAGTCGACTTATTGTCTGCTGAGGCCTGGCCCCCCACTCTTCTTGAAGGGCGGCCCTCAGTTCATTGAGGTTGTGGGGTACAGAATTAAGAGCCTCTACACGGCGACTCAGCTGATCCCATAGGTTATCTGTGGGATTCAGGTCTGGATAAAGTACAGGCCACTCCATTTGAGGTACCCCAGTCTCCAGCAGCCATTCCCTAATGATGCGACCTCGATGAGCTGGAGCATTGTCGTCCATGAAGATGAACTTAGGCCTGTGTTGTTTATGCAGGGGCACAATGACTGGATTAATGATGTTATTCAGGTAGTATGGGCTTGTCACTGTACCATTCACAAAGTGTAGGGCAGTTCTGTATTGACTAGACACACCTTCCCACACTGTAACACCACCACCACCAAAGGCTCGTCTGGTGCCAACAGTGGCTGATGCATAGCTCTCTCCTTGACGTGTCCAACATCGTTGGCGGCATCATTACTGCTCAACGTGAATCGACTTTCATCAGAGAACAGCACTGAGGCCACTGGTGCCTCGTCCAGCGTAAATGCTCCCTGGCCCATGCAAGACGATGATGCCTGTGCCTGGTGGTGTGGTCAGGTACCCTTGCAGGTCGTCTAGCACGCAGACCACGCTGATGTAAACGGTTTCGAATGGTCTGACGTGACACTTGTGTGCCTCTCACCTCCCTTAAATGTGCCTGGAGTTGAGTGGCATTCATCATCTGGTTCCATGGGGCACTGTTCACAATGACGCGGTCATCAGTGTGGGATGTGGCCAAAGGACGTCCACTTCAATGCCTTTCTGTGACTCCTCCAGTCTCTCTGTATCTCTGTTGCAACCTGCTGAGGACACTCTGTGACACTCTAAGCTCAGTGGCCACTTCCCTCTGAGAACATCCTGTTTGAAGCCTCGCAACGGCGAGGTACTGTTGATCAGTTGTTAGGTGTCGTCTTGGTCTCATGATGTCAAAATGAGAACAGCATGATGAAGAGGACTGTTTAAATACCAATTCTAATTGAACCAGGAAATGTATTGGTCAATTCATGGATCAAACACCTGTTGCGAATTTTGCCGTTCAGCTCCTTCTTAGAGAACAGCAAGTTGTGCAAAAAGTACTGAAACATTACAATTCATAGTGTTTTACAAGAAGGCAACCAAATAATAACAATAATACTAATATTATTATTATTATTATTATTATTATTATTATTATTAATAATAATAATAATAATAATAATAATAATAATAATAATAATAATAATAATAATAATAAGCATAAATTCAAACGCTTGAATGGCGCTGCTCATTCCTCAACTAATGATTTTTAATCATTATTTCTCTCGAATTATTGATCTTGAACTCTCCCAAACAAATTCCTAAATAATTCTCCAAATAATCCTCACAATAGTTTGGGAGCCTTTTCCACAGATGCCTCATATCGTTGAACAATCAGGCAATCAGACCAAAGTGAGAAACACTCACTGGAATTGTCAAGAGTGGGGCACTCTGAGGGGAAGCGTGTTGAGATCAATGGACTGATTAGCATAAGTAAAGAGGGGGTAGGTATGGAAGGGGTTGACGAAATAGGATGTAAGGGCTTCATTAAGCACAAGGACAACAACCTCGCTGTGAGATCCGCAGGAAGTTGGCATATGGAGATGAGATAGCCTTCGCTCTAGGGCTGAAAGGAAAAACGTTGTGGAACTACTTTTAGAGTAGTCTTCTTGATTAGCGGAAACGTTGGGCTAACTTCGAACAGTTGTTTTTTTTCAGCGGGAAAAAGCCATTAAAACAATGTTAACAAAATAATAATAATCCAGAGTCAAATCCAGAGGCAGACAGAGGCAGAATCATCGATTTATGTCGAGAGGCCCTCGGAATGTTTAACTAATGGAAGCACGTCTTGCAAGCACCAAGCACAAAAATAAATAACACACACACACACACACACATACACACACACACACACACACACACACACACACACACACACACACACACAAGACGACAGGCAGACAGACAGACAGACAGATTCCTTAGTTTGAGTTCATCATCATTTCATCAGCACTTTCTGCACAGGAAGGAAGTAAGTGCCCTAAGTGCAACAAAAGTCATCTGCATTACAATTTTTGTATTGCCACACACATGTTGTGAGGGATCGACTCCATTTTACTGGATATGTAAACTATACTCAGTCTCCATCTCCGTAAAGGCATTGGAGGAAATTTGGTTGCACTTTCCTTCAGCTCAGTGGAGAGAAAGTGAAAAGTGAGTCAGGGATTAGTGATTAGCAGTCGGTGATAATGCAGAGAGGTCAACATCCAAGAATCAATAGGATAAACAATTAAACAATAAGACAAATGACCAGGATGTCATGGCAACAAGGCCCTGCACTTCCATGGAGATAACAGCATATATAATGACTGAACAGCTAAATCATATATTGGTTTCGAGCAAACAAACTGTGAGCGGAGCAGCACTAACATTTGATACAGTATCTTAGTCATATTTAGGCACATTACTTCTCACATACTCCTTTATTTTGGTACTTCTGCTTCCAACGCTTCTCACTAAAAGGATAGACTTAACAGGTAGGTAGCCTTGTCTAGGTTAATAAGTGACCATCCTAGATAATGAATCAAAAACACATTGACATATTGATGATAAACCTCCTCCGAGAAGACAGTCTACATCCTCAGACTGATCGGGGTCCTTGCTCGTGGGAATGTATTTTCAACAGGGGGGGCTGCCCTGGATATGTGCATGTGCACGACAGCTTACATGCACATGTGTATTAGTGTAACAGGAGATGGAAGGAAGGACAAAAACCACACGACTTTGAGAAATTTTAATGGAAATCTAAATTGCTCTGGTTTGATCTCCCCTGTGTATCCAATATTAACCATCATTAACATTTTTTTTCCCATGTCACATGAAAAATCACTTAAAATGCCTCATCATTTTGATGGCTTCAAAACTTTTCAATCATTGCGTTATTCCATTTTAGCCCCACATGTGAATAAAACAAGTTTGAGAGGCTGGCAGCATGACCACACAGGGGAAAGCAAATATTAAAGAGAAAAAAATAAGAAGTGTGAGGTTGTGCAAACCAAATATGAACTTTGAAGATTGGATTGTTTTAACATTTGGCACATTGTAATGAAGCTCTCCAAATCCACAAGAAGGTTGTAAATTTCAAGCAAATTATTATTTCACAGTAGTCACACCAGAACGGGTTTTCATCGGCATTTAAAAAGTCATTAACATTGCTGTACAAGCGGTGCTTCCGAGAGCTGTGGAGAGATAACCTCAAACTCCAAACGTGCTTCACATAGCACGCATTATGAGAGAGATGCTCATCCGTCCGTTCGGTCTGTGGTGTTTCCCATATTGTCAGGCCCACGGCCTCCCAGTACCACTAGAGGCCGCTCTTGCCCCATCCGCTGCTCCTCCCTTTAGCCAATTTCACACACCTGGGATCAATTACCTTTGTCACCCACACAGTATTTATTCTCCAGCTCCCCACTCACACATTGACAGACCATCAGCTAGCTTACCCAAGCCCCAAGAACCCAAGCCTCCCCGACTGAGCCTGTCCGTCCCTCTCCATCCAGCCCAGCCCAGCTCAGCTCCCTGTCTCTCCACCTGGATCCTGGACCCCTCCTGCCCGGTCATCATCCCTGCCTTGCCCTGCTCCATCCCTACCCAACCGGATCTCTCCGGCCATCTCCACGGTGTTGTCTAATAAACATCCTCTGTCTAACCCCCTGTCCGCCTCCCATCTCTGTGTTGTGTGTTTGGGTCCCTCCTAGCTCTGGTCGTAACAGTACATGGACCCAGCTGACACAGAGGGTCTCTGCCACGCACTCCAGAACCAAGGAGTGTTGCTTGGTCAACATGACCAGACATCGCGGACCATCTTGGCGGTCGCCAGCAGCCTGCAGATTCCGCTGGCTCCCGCGGCCACATACTGTATCACTCTTCTGGGTTACTGCATACTGCGCTGTATTGCTGTTCTCTTCGGTGTTAGTGTATTGCTGTGTCGTGCTGTTGTATACTATACTGTAAATATTTTTATATTTGCACATATCTGTATATGCAAATAGCCTATACCATATACATAACGGCCAAAGTGGGAGGAAAGTGACAAAGGCAGCTTTTTGATGCAGCATTGAAAACCCGTCAGAGGGGCTTTCTCGTCAAGGGTTATGTTTTGGTTCAAGATTTTGATATGGTCTAGGTTTGGTTTCGATGTCATCACAATCACATACACGTCACGCGTTCATTGCCTAAAATTTGAAGTTGGGATTTAAAAGCGGCGGACCCTGACAGTAGGGCGAGAAGGGGAGGGCTGCATTCCCCCCCAACCCCCATGAAGGACAGCAGCAGAGATCTGACTCCGGTCTGACTCTCTGCCACAAAGGTGCTGCATATGATCACTTAAATGAGTTTAATATCAATTTCCCCATACCGTCCTTCCTGCCTCCCTATCCATCACCACAAAGTGACAGGTTTCAGAGAAATGCACCCAACTAGCAATGCAACAACCAGTCAGGATCTCTTTGCTTAAATCTCCATTACAGTAATTGATGGGCTGGTTGATTCACATGTTGTCTGTTGGTTTTTGGGAAAACAAAAACATTTTCTAAAAATAATTATTAAGCTTGTCTCTAGGGGAAGGATAAAGGGCTGGGAAGAAGGTGCATCTGCTTGGCCCTGTGCGTAACACTGCCCAATAAAGAAAAATCTCAGATGAAACGTAAAAAATGTGATCAGGAAGAAACCCATAGACTCACGTGGTTTCTGGAGAGTAGCAGCTCGAGGGGGGCCGTCTGGTGGGTAATCCGGGTCAGATGTGACCCAGTCAGTCCCTTGACCTCGAGCGGTGTGGGGAGAGGGACGGCTATCAATCCCAGCTGGCGTGCTAATCCCAGGTCGGGAAAACCCTTGTCTCTCGAATCAGAAGCAGAGCAGAAGAAGAGTGTTATACCGCCCCCACGAGAGTTTAGCCACGAGCAAAGGACCGGGGAGAGAGGGTTGGAGCTGGAGCGGCCGGAACGTAAACCTACTGAGGAGTCGCTTCCTCCCGGCCGGACCGGGCAGGTGGCTAGGAGGTGTCCGCCACAATACAGACAGGCGCTGGTCTGTGTGCGGCGGGCTTGTTCCTCGGGGGAGATCTGGGAGCGACCGAGTTGCATGGGCTCGGCATTGGAGTGACTCGGAGGGCTTCGGAGGCGCCAAGAGTAGTCGGTGCTGGAGACTCAGTGCATTTTGTTAGGACCCCTGGTGACTTCAGCATTGACAGTCTTTATGGCTTGAGGGAAGAAACTGTGTCTTAGTCTTTCTGTCCTCGCTGTGTGACTGTGGAGACGCTTGTCCGACTGCAGCAGCTGGAACAGTCCATTGTTGGGGTGGTGACGATCCTTCATGATCCTGCGCGCTCTGCTACTACACCTCCTGGTGTATAAGTCCTGTAGGTAGGGGAGGGTAGTTCCAGTGGTACGTTCGGCTGAATGCACCACCCTCTGCAGAGCCCGCCTGTCCTGAGCAGTACAGTTCCAAAACCAGGCAGTGATGTTGCTTGTCAGGTTGCTCTCCACTGCTCCAGAGTAGAAGGACTTGAGGATCCCCTCCGAGACCCTGAATTTCCTTAGTTGCCTGAGGTGGTAAAGATGCTGTCTCGCCTTTCTCACCAGAGTGTCTGTATGTAAAGTCCATGTTAAATCCTCCGTGATGTGGACTCCCAGATTCTTGAAGCTGGTCATCCTGTTGACAGAACTCCCATTAATCACCAACGCCATCTGTCGCTCCACTCAGTCCCTGTACATCCGTTTAGTGTCCTTCACCGTCTTCCACAGATTGTATGACGCCGCTTTGTAACTGTCCATATTTCAAGATACAAGACTGTCGTTGTAAGCCACCGTGCGAGCATTCAGAGTGGCAAGGATGGATTTATCCACCTACGGTTTCTGGTTCAGAATATCCAAACGCTAACATAGCTATGAAGCACGTGGATACTTTCGTAAAATCGCTGACGTCACTGATCCTTGATTGGAACATGTCTCAGTCTACGTCAGTAAGAGCGTCATGAAACATGGCCTCTGATTGGTCTGACCACTGCTTTACGTCCCCCGTCACTACCGTTCCATGCGCAATCCACGGCTTGTAAACAGGGTTTAGAGCGATGATCGCTTGGTCCGATTTCCCGAAAGCAGGGAGTGAGATGGTCTTGTATCCATTGTTGTACGGTGTGTAACAGTGGTCCAAAGTTCTGCCTCCCCTGGAAGCACATGTGATGTGTTGATGGAAATTAGGCAGAACTTTTTTAAGGTTCGCCTCGTTAAAGTCCCCAGTCACCACCACCCCAGCCAAGTCGGGATGTTTGTTTTGAAGTCCACACAACACGTCACATAAGTCCGATAGTGCTGTGTTGGTGTCAGCTTGGGGTGGAATATAAACTGCTGTGATGATGACCGTGCTGACTTCCCGGGGGAGGTAGAATGAGTGGCATGAGATGGTAAGCTGTTCCAGGTTCGGCAAGCAGGAGCGGGGGTGAGTCTTGATGTTGCTGGAGTTACACCAGTGGCTGTTTATCATGAGGCAGATGCCTCCACCCTTGAATTTCCCTGACTCTTCTGACCTGTCTGCACGGAACATGGAGAAGGACTCGGCTGGACGAATGGCTTCCAGCACCAGTAGGTTCAGCCATGTCTTCGTCAGGCAGAGGACACAACAGTCTCTTGTATCCCGTTGTAATTTAATTCTCCCTTGAAGGTCATCCATCTTGTTCTCCAGGGACTGGACATTAGCAAGAATGATGCTTGCCAGAGGTGGACGGTAAGGTTGCGTCCTCATTCTGACCCGAATGCTGCCTCGTTTACTGTGGTGCCGTGGAACAGCGGCTCTATTATTGATGTTGCTGTTGAGACCATTTGTGCATAAAATCTCTGGCGCCACCCTGGATCCGCAGATAAAAAGTCCCAAAGTTGATCTACCAGAGAAATTTTTATATCCACGAGTGGATCATGGCCGTAGGAGATCAAACGAGGAGCGCCTAGGCAGGCTGCCGCTAACTGGCGGTGCCACGTCATAAATGAATTAAGATTTTAGCCATTTTAAATAGTCAAAAAAATAGAAAATATATAGATGGTGTCAATGATGATATTCCACCACAAATAAATACATTTACGCGAAACAGTGCGAGAGCCTCCGCTCACATACACACACACACACACACACACACACACACACACACACACACACACACACACACACACAAAATTTAAAAATACGGTCGGCATTTTTGTAAGTCGCGCTGGTGTTCCTAGTTTCTTTTGCACTGCTGTTTCTGTTGCACTGTGTCCAAAAAAAGTCGCAAAACGTGACTAAATGGTCGAAGTTTGGAGCCCTGTAGGTCCCCATGAGCCACAGCGTCACCCCCTGGTGACATCATTACCTTTTATGTTATTAATTAATTGAGGATTGGTAAGGTTAACAACTATCAATTAAGGAAATTCCAATAAATTTGCATCCCTAATTTACTCAATAACAATGATTTGCAATTATTTGAACATTATTATAACAGAGACAGACAAACAAGCAGACTAGTAGACTGACAGGTGCCTCCAGCCGTCTCTCTTCTAGCTTCCTGCACACAGCAGCTACGTACCTACAGTGTGTTGGGAACCTCTGCATGCAGTGGTCCAGGTTACAGCTCTCTGGCGCCCCCTGCAGCACTGCTGGCTGCAGTCTCTGCGCTCTCTGCTGCCCTTGCACATCGCAAAAACAGCACCGGCACCCGCAGCACAAAGCTCACTGCAAGTCGACATACCAGAGTTGGAACAAGACCAGGACCACATCGACTGACGGGTTTCCGACTGATGATCCGACTCCTCAACATTCAGGGGGTCAAAATTGTGACATATCGCGATACTATTGCTATATGTTTGCCGCGTGTCACAATTTTTCCGTTGAATATTATCACGATAGGTTTGTCGTTGCTGTGGCGATACAATCGTGATATTTTGCTGCTGCTGGCACATACTATCATGATATGTCGCCGCCACAATTTTTGTCGTCGTGTACTATTGCAATATGTTGTTGCTGCCGCGATACTATCGCGGTATCTTACTGTTACCTTGTTGCCGTCGCGATAGTATCACCATATGTATCGCGATATGTTGCTGGTGCGATAGTATTGCAATAAGATGCTATCATATAGCAAACAAGATAGCATATAGCATATAAGACAATTGCATGTATACTGTTTGAGGAGTTTTGGTGTGTGTGTGTGTGTGTGTGTGTCTCTTTTTGCATATCTAAAGTAAATCAAACATGCATTCCCAAATCATTATCCCCATTTTTAACTCAATGACAACTTCTTATTCATGGTGTAACGATAACACTTATAAGATAATGTATTCACAAACTTCAAAAAACCCTCCTGTATTTTTTTTTTACATAACCCATTTTCACTGGGAGTCAAGCATCACTGTAGAGATGGACATCAGAATCTTTTAAATTAAGAATTGAGAGAAAAGCTTCAACCTAATGCCATACAACGGGGCAATCACGACCACATTCTTTGGCCAGTGCGATAGCCTCGGTCTGTGGCGGTCGGCTGAGGTTAAAAACTCATTACTGGATCAATTTAGAGCATTTACCACATTCATACAAATTTGGATTTACCCTCCGCTTTCTAAGAAACTTGTGACTTAATTATCTGTCTCTGCATTCTGCATTGCACCATTGCGTCTATGTGACATTACAGATAAGCGCCAATAGTGTGTTCCTTTCAGAGACAGAAGTAAACATTTAGGATAAGTTAACACTTTTTACCTAGTCAGAAATTCAGGAAGTTTATTTAAGAATATTAAGTAAATAGAAAATAGCTTCCTTATTGCAATTCAAGACAAACTTTTACATTTAGAATTCAGTGATACAGTATGTGTCTTATGCTTGTTCAACATTTTTGGAATTTCCATTTTTTTATGCCCTGACTGACTAGTATTAGTATGCTTGATTGGCCTGTCAAATCCCAAAAGGCATTCTAGCATATACTGTACATATTTTTATGATAATAAAATAAATAAAGGATACACGTTGGTGGGTGGCTGTCTACGCAGGCCCCATCACTTTAATGCTCTGTTTTATTTGTTTGTATTTACTTTAAGGGTCTGTGCATTTATGTGTGTGTGTGTGTGTGTGTGTGTGTGTGTGTGTGTGTGTGTGTGTGTGTGTGTGTGTGTGTGTGTGTGTGTGTGTGTGAGTGCGTGCGTGGGTGCGTGTGTGTGTGTGTGTGTGTGTTAATCTTTTCTTCTCCATTAAGCGTGATTCAAAATTGCGGGCCTCCACTTTTTCAAGGGCTGTACCAAACACCGTCTGTCGGTTTACATCACTGAAGGAGGCTGCAAGACTGATAATCTGCTTATAGACATCAGTGTAAAAAGGGACGACTCGAGGGCGGTGGCACTGGATATGGGGACAAAGGAAGAAACAAAAATACATTTTTTACATGTTAGAGAGAGAGAGGGTTTATTTTTTTTTAAATAAACGGCAACTAAAACTTATTTCACAATTATTTTTTCAACTTTTCCTTCAGCAGTCACAAAAATAGGTTTGGCAGAAATAAAATGTGGTTCATACTATTTCCTTAGAGAAAAAAAATTCACTATATTTTCAAAACAAATCACCGAATCCGAATAAATCTTCGAAAGTTCCTTCGTGCCTTTTTACCTGACTCTTCAAAGTTGAAAAACTATCTTGACCACATTCTGTTTTGTTTCCAGCAAAGGTAAACAGCCAATTGTGATGGCCAAAAAAAGTAAAATACACAATAACTTTTTTCTGTTTTGCTTTGCTCTAATAATAAACAAACATAAAAGTAAATATCTGTCATTGAAATGATGTTCTGCTTTTCATCTACAGGAATTTGTGATTCTAATTTTGAGTTTCTTTGTGTTTCATTCTAGCCAATTTAAAAGTGGACAAGGGAGAGAATACAGCACATAATTATCAGCAAAGACAGAAGGTTGAACCATAAATCTATAAAAAGTTTGAGATGTTTGTGTTTCTGCGCAATTATATTCCACTGTATGTAGGAGAGACTTTTGGGAAGGAAATAACGAGAGAGACAATGAAGGAGAGAGGGAGTGGGATATGAGGGAGAGAGAGAGAGAGAGAGAGAGAGAGAGAGAGAGAGGGAGAGAGAGACAGAGAGAGACACAGAGATAGAGAGAGAGACAGAGAGAGAGGTGAATAGGGAAGAGAGTCGGGCAGGGAAGCAACGTCTAAACCTGAGCCGCTTTCTCCAAATATCTGGGAACGTATTCAGCATTATTTATAGCTAAAGAAAGCAAACCGGATTGTCACAAAAAAATCATTGTCACGGTTATTATCCTATTCTGGGTCCTGGTTCTGGAGGTTTTACAAGTTGGATTTAAATTTGGTTGGTGTGCTGCCTTATACACACATGCCCATGTATTTGTGTAGCATGCGCTCATGTGAATAGGAAGTGGTGATTTCCTATGAGTGTTAAGTGTCCTGTTGTGTGTGTCCTATTGTAACATGTTTTTAAAACACAACTAGATAGCACTTTACAAACAATAAAACAAATAAAATCACGATTTTTGTGGGAGCCTTTAATGATGACACAAATAACAATAGTACAACAGAAGACATTGAAAGATCATTAAAGAGACACATTTGATAGATAAGAATCTGGACTAATGGTTGAGCAAACAGTTTTGTCTGCGATCTGAGTAGGTAAGCAAGCAGCTTGCACAATTGGCACCAAAAAATCGCATTGTGACTACATTGGAGTCAGGAGAATGTATCTTCCAAAGTTTATCTGGGAAGCAACATCAGCACAGATGGAGAAGCCGACAAGGATGTGCAGGTGCGCATCACCAAAGCAAACTTCAGAACACTATGGCTCCCTTCCTCCCTTCCTATTATTTTTTAGGGTTGCCCCTGACTTACCTGACTTTTGTCAGTCAAATTGGATTCGCACCTGTCTACCTTACCTTTTCGCTGGTACGGCCTGTACGGGCACTGAAACAGTGTGTTTTTACTTTACGTATCGTTACAGAATGAAAGAAGTGCATATGAAGCGTAATGGGGACACTTTTTCCCCTCTCCATGAGTTAAGCAGAAAATAATCTTAACGAGTCTACGAGTCGTACCCTGTTCCTCCGTGCCCCGTCCCTACACTGTTTTTAAAAAATGTATTTGGAGGAACGGGGCACTGCTCTCTATGTTGCTCTCCACCCATTGGGCGCACGGAGAGCCCTGTTCGTGTTCTTTTCCGGACGCAGGCGATTCAAACATAAAAACACATGTATTATTTCCCTTATTCATAATTACTCGAATGTTATCCCTCCGCATTTTGTAAGCATCTATCTGTTTTAACCTGTTATAACCTGCATTACAATATAATGCACACTGACTGAAAAAAACAACAACTGCTGCTGCCAGAACCGGAAGTGCTGCTTGGCGCCGCCCCTTTTGGTTGCTTGCACGAATGCGCCGTGTGATTACACACATTTTAGCATTTATTTCATTTTCATATCGCTATGTCAAAAACTCATTGGCAGTGATCTCCTATGACCACGATGCATTCGTGGATATAAAAAAAATCCCTAGAAGAACAACTTTGGGAATTTTATCCGCGGATCCAAAGACCGGCGGAAATGTTACGCGCCAAGACGATCAACAAGTACAATAACTTCAATGCGGTCCCATGAGTGGGTCGATGGAGGAAGCACCATAGTAAACGAGGTGGCATTTGGACCAGAATGAGGACGCAACCTTACCGTCCACCTCTGCCCAGCATCCTCCTTGCCATCGTCATGATAAAATGGCAATGTCAATGTCATGATAAGCAACAGCTGGTGTAAGCCTAACTACATGAAGAATCTCTCCCGCGTCTGCCTCATGATAAACAGCCACTGGTGTTACTCCAAAAACATCAAGACTCACTCCCGCTCCTGCTCGCCGAACCTGGAACAGTCTCATGCCATCCATTCTACCTCCCCCGGGAATTCAGCACGGTCATCATCACAGGTGTTTATATTCCACCGCGGACGGACACTGACACAGCACTATTGGACCTCTATGATGTGCGGACTTCAAAACAAGCATCCCGACGCGGCTGTGGTGGTGACTGGGGACCTTAACAGGGTGAACCTTTAAAAAGTTCTGCCTAATTTCCATCAACACATCACGTGTGCCACCAGGGAAGAAAGAACTTTGGGCCCCTGCTACACACTGTACAAGAATGGATACAAGACCGTCTCGCTCCCTGCTTACGTGAAGTTGGATCATGCTGCCATCTCATTGCATCCTGTTTACAAGCCCAGCATCGTACGTGGAAAGGTAGTGATGAGGTACGTAAAGCGATGGTTGGACCAATCAGAGGCCGCGCTTCAGAACGCTCTGAGTGACGTCAACTGGGACATGTCCCAATCAAGTTCCACTGACGTCAGCGAGTTTACAGAAGTAGCCATGAGTTTCATAGCTGCGTTAGCAGACAGCATCGTTCCCACAGTGAAAGTTCGGCTATTTCCTAACCAGAAATCGTGGGTGAACTAATCCATCCTTGGCGCTCTGAATGCTCGCACAACGGCTTATAACGATGGTCCGGCAACATGGACAAGTGCAAAGCGGCGTCATACAAACTGCAGAGGGCGGTGAAGGACGCTAAACGGATGTACAGGGACACAGTTGAGCGACAGATGGAGCAACGGGACATTAGGCGCTTGTGGCAGGGGCTGCGGACTATTACGAACTACAAGAGCAGGCCCTCCCCAGCCATGAGTGAGGACGCCTACCTAGCCAACAAACTAAACTCCTTTATCCACGATTTGAGGCTGGCAACAACACTGCTAGCTCGCCGGCTAATTGGAGTTTTTTGAGAGAAAAATGCATATGATCAACTATTTGAATGAGGACAATAGCCTTTTGTATGCTACGTGGTTTTAAAACATTGCTTCTGGGGTTTTTTTTCTCTACAATGTCAATTGTAATATTGAAGAACCAGAACACATTTCATCCTGATTCAACCTTGTGTGGAGATAAGGATAACCCCAGGGGGGCTTGAAAGAGTATTGTAAGGGATAGTAGGATTGTACCTCTGACCGGAGTTTTATTGTACCTGTGAAATCACTGTTTGAGGGTAACACCCGGGGAGACAATTGAGGGGCACAGTCTTGTAAATGACATCTGAACAAAGGCACACAACCTCTCTTTGATATAAAACTGTCTTGGTCAGTAATAGGGGTAAACTGATCACAACACTGCTTTGGAGTAGCTCTGAATCTTTTTCTTTATTCTGCAGAATAAATATCTTTAATACTCTCAGTTTTGTTTTCTTGCAGCGGGCAGATTAACCTCACCAACCACGCAGGAGAATCTCTCCAACAATCTGGACCTCTTCATGCCCAGGTTGTGTGCACAACGGCAGTCAGGAACCGGCCGTAGGACATCCAAGAAGTCAAGTCAAGTCAAGTCACACATTATTTATAGAGCACATTTCATACCAGGGCAACAGAATGCGCTTTACAAAGAGATTTAAAAAAGAAAGAGAGAACGTATTGTCAGCCGGTCATTACAAAATAATGCCCCTGAAACAACCGCCACAACAAAAGCAACAACAAAGACAACCAAAAAAACAATAAAAGATACTCCAACCACAGTGGCAACAACAGCAACAGCAACAGAAAACAACAACAGCAGCAACAGTAGGCACAGAAACAACAACAACGGCAGCAGCAACATCGACACCAGCAGCAACAACAGCAAAACAACATTAAAAACAACAGCAGCAACGTACACGCAAAGACGTCACCAGAAGCAGAAGTGGTAGCTCTCACTGGAACTGGAAAGGTCACTCAGGTTAGAGATGGTTAAGTCAAGGTATAAGGTTACATTGAGTTGAGGTATAAGGTAAGCAAGGGTTAAGTTTAGGTATAAGGTTAGCAGCAGCAACGACAACACCAGTTAAGGTATAAGGTTAGCGGCACCAACAACAGCACCAGCAGTAACGGCAACACCAGCAGCGACAATACCAGCAGCAGACAACAGCAGCAACAAAAACAGCAGCAACAGCAACAGTAGCAGTACCGACGTCACCGGGACCGGAAGTGGTAGCTCTCACTGGAACCAAAAATCTCCTCATCTGTATTGAGTAAACAGTGTGTACCATCTCATCTCAATGAAGTAAGGCACAGCAAAGACATCACGGGAACCAGAAGTGATAGCCCTCACTGGAAATGGAAATTTTAACTGTGTGCACCATCTCATCTTAATCCAGTCACAGTCCTTTAATTAGCGAAAAGTTATGGGACGTTTTCAATCATACCTCGGGAGGGAGATCCTTTTGACTCTCTCTCTCCGAAATCACACCCTTCTTATGATCCTCTAACTGTAATATCACAACAGAAACAACCACAGCAACAGAAATAGCAACAGCAGCCACAGAAATAACAACAACAACAACAGCAGCAACATCAACACCAACAGCAACAACAGCAAAACAAAAGCAGGAGCAACAACAGCAACGCACACGCAAAGACCTCACCGGAACCGGAAGTGGTAGCTCTCACCACAACTGGAAAAGTCACTCAGGTTAGAGATGTTAGAGATGTTGAGTTGAGGTACAAAGTTAGAGATATTTAAATTAGGGTATAAGGTTAGAGATGGTTAAGTTTAGGTATAAATTTAGGGATTGTTATGTTTAGGTTTAATGTTCGAGATGATTAGGTTAAGGAATAAGGTCAGAGATGGTTAAGTTTAGGTACAAGTTTAGCAGCACCAACAACAACACCAGCAGCAATAACAACACTAGCAGCTACTATACCAGCAGCAACAATAGCAGCAGCAAAGACAGCAGCAACAGCAGCAGCAACAGTAGCAGCAACAGTAGCAGAAACAGCGCACAAGCGAAGACGTCACCGGAACTGGAAGTTGTAGCTCCCACCGGAACCAGAAATCTCATCTGTATTGAGTCAACAGTTCTCAGGGAAGCAACGCACAGCAAAGACGTCACGGAAACCAGAAATGACAGCCCTCACCAGACACTGAGATTTCAACTGTGTGCATCTCATCTTAATCCAATCACGGTGGATGGTTAAGTTTAGTTATAAGGTTAGCAGCAGCAACGACAACACCAGCAGTGACAAGAAGGAATCGTCTGGACAAGACAGTCAGCTACAGAAGAGGCAACACGAGTTTCTGAACAAATTAAGGTGAGGACTTACTGAGATATTATACTGATTAGGAAAAGCTTTGAGTAGGCTGAGATATTGTACCGATCAGGGAAGATTGAAGGAAATAGCTATTGTGAAGGAAATAGCTCTGAGTAAGCTTAATGACTGTACGGATCACGAGGATCTCTGAAGAAGCTGTGTGCGGCGCAGACTAGGAAATGGCAGCGGATATATCGGTCTGGAGGACCATGGAAGTGGCCAATATTGCATTGATCAAGAGAATCGTGGTTTTTGTTTGTTTATTTTGTATTAAATTTTTTTTAAATATTATTCAATAATTAATCGACATTATTGAATACATAATTATTATAGATTATTCTTATTCTCTTGATCCCTCCTAGCAAAAGCGTTGCGGGCAGATTAACCTCACTAACCACGTAGGAGAATTTCTCCAACAAGTTACACCACTGGGGTGCACACTCTCAGTGTCTGAGCATGACGTCAGGAGGACTCTGATGCGGGTGAACACCAGGAAAGCTGCGGGTCAAGATTGCATGTCTGGACGAGTACTGAAGAGCTGTGCTAATCAGCTAGCCCCGGTGCTCCCCGGATGTTCAAAGCCTCCCTGGCCGAGTCGGTGGTCCCGTCCTGCTTCAAGAGGTCCACCATCATCCCTGTGCTGAAGATCGCCTCTCCAGCCTACTTGAATGACTACCGTCCAGTGGCACTCACCTCGGTAGTCATGAAGTGCTTCAGGAGGCTGATTAAAGACTACATCAGCGCCTCCTTCCCCTGCACCATTGACCCGTGCAGTTTGCGTACTGGCTGAACAGATCTGAGAACGATGCGGTCTCTCAGGTACTGCATACTACGCTCATGCATCTGGATGGCCCGAAGCGGAGCTACGTGAGATTGCTGTTCATCGACTACAGTTCAGCTTTCAATACCATAGTCCCCACCAGGCTGGCTGTCAAGCTGAGGGAGCTAGGATCCTGGACTTCCTCACAACCAGGCCCAGGAGGTTAGGGTGGGGAGGCATACGTCCAGCTCCCTCACCCTGAACACAGTATCCTCAGCCCCCTACTGTACTCCCTGTACACACATGACTGTGTGGCCAGGTCCAGCTCCAACACCATCATCAAGTTTTCTGACGACACCGTCGTGGTGGGCCTGATCACCGATGACGACGAGAAAGCCTACCATGAGGAGGTGGCTGACCTGTCACTCTGGTGCCAGGACAACAGCTTCCTCTTGAACGTCAGCAAAACCAAGGAGCTGATTGTGGACCTTTGGAGAGGATTACAACCGAGGATGCATGTGCCGCTGGTGATTAATGGGGCTTCTGCTGACAGGGCGAGCAGCTTCAATTGCCTGGGAGTCCACATCATGGAGGATTCAATATGGACTTTACACACAGACAATCTGGTGAGAATGTCGAGGCAGCATCTTTACCACCTCAGGCAGCTGAAGAAATTTAGGATCTCGGTGAGGATCCTCAACTCCTTCTACTCTGTAGCAGCGTAGTGCATCCTGACAGGCAACATCACCGCCTGGTTTGGGAACTGCACTGCTCAGGACAGGCAAGCGCAAAGCTTGCAAAAAAAAAAAAGAGAGTGGCGAGAAAGGCTCTTGGAAGAGGGTGGAGTGTTCAGCCCAATGTACCACTGGAACTACCCCCCACAGGACTTGTACACCAGGAGGTGTAGTAGCAAAGCCCACAGGATCATGAAGGATCCTCACCACCTCAACAACGGACTGTTCCAGCTGCTGCGGTCGGGCAATCATGATGTGAGAACAGAGAGACTGAGACAGAGTTTCTTCCCGCAAGCCATAATGACTGTCAATGCTGAACTCACCAGGGGCCCCCAATTAGACACATACATAAGCCCCCACTGCATTACTGTAATGTATGTTGCATATTGTACTGCATACTGTACTGTTATTGTATTGCTGTGTCATACTGTGGTATACTGTACTGTATATTTCAACACACACTACCTCACTTTATTCACATGCCACTTTTCTGTACATATCTGTATATACATAATAGTATATTCCTCTTATTTCTATTTGCATCCCTGTTCAGTATCTTACCTTTTTATGCTTATTTTATTTGATTCTATTTATAAACTGAATTGCATTTTAGGAATCAGTTAGTTTAGTTAGTTAGTTAATTATTAATTTACTAAATTATTATGTCCTTGTACTTATTAGTTCAGTTAGCTTAGTTAGTTAGTTGATTTCTTAATTACTTAGCTATTGTGTCTTCTGTGGATGATCTCCGGGTGCATTGCAATTACATTTCACTGCATATATGTATGCCCTTTTATATAGGAATGTGATAAATAAACATCTTGAATCTTGAATCTTCACTTGAAGAATCGGAGTCGTCTGACTGGTTTCCGACTGATGTTTCTTTCAGGGGGCAGCCATATTATTATATTTCTTTATTTACGTTTTCTAATTGAAGGAAACATAAAATCCCCGTGCGTCCTGTGCCATGTCATGCTTGAGCCCCCCTTGTGTGTTCCCTGCAAACGTTCTGTGACATTTTTTCTCCCACCGACTCACCAGATCGGCAACTTCTGTGTTCCGACACCTCCCAATTTACAAATTAAGCACTGCTCCGAAGTTGCATACAGTAACATCCACACTATCATCGATACAAGTCATCAAACATAGATGTCTAGGAGGAAAAACAATTCAGATCCAAGCGGTGGCAACGTGACGGTCAAACCTACCAATGGGAGTTAGAAGGATCCGTGATGTAAGCATTGCTTAATCAGCAAAACTGCTTATTCCCCAGCGTCAGCATGGACACAACCATCGTTTTTAACTCAGAACAGAATTGTTGTGAGCTACGTTGTGCTCAGAAGCCTGAAATGTATCAAAGACGACCCCTTTACATGTCGTCTCCCCCTCCCTCTGTCAGACCTTGTTACTGGCAGATCAAGCAGCGAGTAATGGTCGATGCTGATGCCTCTGCCTGTTGACGCTGATGTTAAGCACAGGAGCTACAGGCCATTAAGTAAGACATACACCGTCTGAATTTCTCCTTCCTCTCGGCAGGGAAAAGTTGCATTGATGGAGTAGAGGGTGTGACAGTGTATTTTGGGAGGAGGAATAGTAAGTAGAAGAATTATGAGAGATGTCACAGCTGGTAGAGTTTCGGGTTTGATGATTATACCGTCAATATTTGACAGCACGTCTGGATTTCTCGACTCCAAATTCTTGAAGTTGAAGGAAAGATCTTATGTTGTTTTTTTACATTTTTAACATCTCGGGACCTCTTGGATAGCCGATCATTTGCTGGCACTGGTCTCACATTTCAACCTCCTGAACATTTCTGAACAACAGTGAGCATGTGGTGCTGATGGGGGCATTTCCAAAGTATATCAAATGTGCTGTATATGTGAAGCAGCATCTGTTAATTTCATTTCCAAATCATAAATGCTAATCTGGATTCTGTCTTTTGTTTTCTGGGGGGGTTTGACATACCTGTTCTGCTGTGGATATGAATGTTTATTTTTACATTGCTGTTCCTTCCACCAGCAGGTCCCTTCCTGAGCTGAAGTTGCAGCTGCTTGATGTTTTTTGAGCCAATATGTGTGTGTTGGAAAGAATAATGGATGTGATGAAGAGAGAAAAAGAAGGGACTTTTATGTTAGGACGAAATCTATAGTCTCAATTGCTCAAGGCAATTTAACACCCTACCTCCCCTCTCCCCCCAATACCACAACAAAAAAATGATCCCCCATCCCACAAAATCCTGCTCGTGGGGATGTTTCTCTTCACACTTTGGTATAAAGGTGCCTATAACTAAAAGGGGGAGTTTGAAGTGTTTTTCCAAGTTAACAGTGGGGTGGGGGGGTGCTCCTGCCTGGCCATCAACAGGTGTATGCAGGCTCTGGTGATGTTTGGAAGAGTCAAAAAGTGTGGCGCACCTCAGGTGTTGGATTAATGTTAGAGAGAGAGAGAGGAAGAGAGAGGGAGACGGACAGAATGAGCCATTGAAGTCACAATTAGTAGCATAAAAATATCTTTCAGTTATGTTCGCAGCTCAGTAATGAAGCCACTTTTATGCAAAAAAAAAAGCACGTGTTTACAGCGTCTATCTCAACACCAGACACCAGGCATGATGCTGCTGAGAGAAAGCTGCTGAGAGGAAGTTTGTTCGTTTTTCAGTTTGTTTTTTTTCTTTTTTCGTTTAACATGAAAACTTGTTTTCTTTTTTCATTTTTTTGCCACATCGGTGAAAGCTCAGCACACTGGAAAATATAAGTTAACTTACGATAAAGGCCGTAAACTCAAAGAAAAGCTGAAAGGGGGAAATATTATAACCCGGAGCCAAAAAAAAGTGTGTGTGTGTGTGTGTGTGTGTGTGTGTGTGTGTGTGTGTTTAAGAGTGTTTGCGTGTACATGTGTGTGTTTCCGAGGTCCCCTGATAGAGAGCTTGAAGGCCAAAACGTCAATTACTTCTGATGAAAGGAAAACAGGAGGGGGGGGATGCCCCGAGAAAATGCCGAGCTAAGGTGAAACGCGGTGAGGCGGATTCCTGCAATCCTGCTGCCCCCAAGGCCTGGACCTGCACTCCATGTTTCTTCAATATAACCCCATCAGCACCACTCGTGGCAAAGTTTGGGCTGTCCCCTGTAGTGATGGTTAGCACTGTGTGTGTGAGTAAGTTAATAAAGTTAAGTTTAGCAGCTTCAACATAAAGCAGGGGTTCCCAACCCCCATTTTCAGGACTCAAAATCGGCCAACAACGACAGCAACACAGTGACATATAATCTTTTTTAAAATTTTCATTTATATTCCTTTATTGCTTCATATTTTATTTTTATAAAAAAAAATTTATGACAATTTACATTCATTCATTGTATATCAGGCAACTGTTCCATGCAAATTTTGGCTTCACGTCGGCTACTTTATTCCCTCATAGAGCATGGAGGGAGCTCTAAATGGATTATATAGAAATAATGATATTTTTCAAACGTATTCAACTACATTTCTTATGAAAATATTATTAAATTAAAAGATATCAATCAAATATCAACCTATCAGTCTTGTCAGAAATGTCCCATGACCCCTGTTTGCATATCAAGCAACCTCATGTTTCAGAGTTTCAACCCCAAGGTTGAAAATGTGAGACCCCAACAAAAGTATCTAAAATGCATCAAATAAAAGGCTGAAGTCTGTTTCATAGTTTTGCTGGTGGACTGAACTGGTGACCCTCCCGTGGGCCTTAACGTCGGCCAAAGCCACTCTTTCACAATGGAGGAGGTCAAATTAGCCGATGGACCCTTGCAATGTGGATATGTGATATAATGAATATACCTTATGTGTCCGTGTGTGTACGTTTCTCTGTGCGCCACAGTATGTTCTCCATCTTCATGAATGGGCAAGTATGTCCATAGTCGTGATGGGGTATCTCCTTTACTTAGCCGTGACACAGGCCTCTAAGCTTCCCCCCCGACTTGGTTATTGTCAAAACGTCGCTGCCGAATGTCTCGCCACTCTGCCGTGAAGTGTGATTATCAATGCCCGTGCAAAAATAATCTGGATATAATTATAGATAGCCATTAGCATGTATGGAAGCTCAAATCGTCTGAGGGGAGATGGAGGGACTACTGGGACGGAACGACTGTGTGGGGGCAGAGCGAGAAACCTCCAAGCAAAAACAAAATATGCCAATTTTTTTGTATTGCTCGAAGTCACAGAATGTCCTTGTTATTTGTGTTTTTGCATTTTACATTTATTCTTTATGTTTAAAAAAAGGTAAAAAACCTGAATTGCAAGTGCAATTGAAGGGATACATTGAAACTACACACAAGCTTATGTCTTCTTTAATGTCTGGCTGATGCTGAGTGATTGTAGGATAAGTGACTGTTAGTGTAACCCTTTCAGGAAATGAGACGCTTCAATTTTCGGGGACAGAGATGCGTTGGCTGCAACTGGAAAATCGAAGAATCAAACAAAAGAATGAGCAACAAAATAAAAGACTCAATGGAGCGGAAAATCAAATGTGATAATATAAGGGACAAAAGAATACAGATGATGAAAATATCCCCGTAGAAATATAATCTAAAGGGCGGCTCGTGTGCGTCTAAGGAGAGAAAGAGTGTGTGTGTATGTGTGTGTGTGTGTGTGTGGATGTGTGTGTGTGTGTGTGTGTGTGTGTGTGTGTGTGTGTGTGTGTTTGTGTGTGTGTGTGTGTGATAGCATGGATTTTGTGCAAAAGTGGTTTGAAAGAGATCCATGATAAGGGAGAGGAGGAGGGACTTGGGATGGGTTTTGGACGTCTCGGTTCTTAAGACCGTTATCCGGAATTACCCAGAGATGTCGATTTGTTTTGCTTTCCAAGACCTGTCCATCGCTTTCCTCTCGACTGAGTGTCTCGATTATGACGGGAGGTGGTTTCTGAGCCCTGAGTCAATAGTGTGCACGGGGAACCCACTCAGTCATGCACAATGCCGTGGCCGAGGATGATGACCTAAATATTCCGAAACCTTCTACACTGATCCATCCAGGCCAACTTTTCCTTCCGTGACTATAATCATAATCAAAGGGAATTTCACAAAACATATGAGATAATCCATCTGAGTTTCGTCACATTGGGAATGATATCTACTCCTCCACCCACCAATTTGCATATTACAAATATGTAAGATCTCAGTGTGACAAAGTTTGGGTGACATCTTATCTCATCATTATTCGTTTTCACTATAAATTTTGAATGGTGACATGACGATTGTTTTCGTGGTGATGATGACGAAATTCTACTGGAAGACAGTTATCGTCATTATTTCATCATAACTTCTTTGATGGATAATAAGTATAAATACTATCAATATAATGTAATTAAGAAGAATGGATAACATCATTTCTCCTACATTTTTTAAAAAGATGACAACTTTGAAAATATATCCTTCAATTATTCTTGGCGTGAAGACATTTCCATTAACTTGGATCAACAATTGGGATAGACATTTGGGACAATGTTCTACTTGCTTAGCACATGTTTGATCAAGTCAATAGAGTACACACGATCATTTACAGAACACTTTAACAAAGCACCTCCAGTCTCCATAGCGGCTAAAACTGGAATTTTGCAGAGGGATTTTTTCCTTGTGTCTCCCCGTTAACTATTGACGGAGCAGCATTCGGGCTTTGCCATAATCCTCCATTGAAATGACGATTGATCAAACGATTCAGCACCTCCTCGATTACACAGTTCGAGCTTCAAGAGACTGCACTTCGATAGCGCTGCCACAATATTATCTGACCCTTCGTATGACGGGCGCACGCGCGCGAGAGAGAGAGAGAGAGAGAGCGAGAGAGAGATGTTTTCTCTCAAGTGACCAGACACACAGGGAAACAGTGCAGGACGATGAGAGAATGAAAGAAAGAAAGTGAGATAGTGAGATGAAGCCACATTCCCAGGTTGTGTCTGATGATATAATAAAAAATGCACATCGACATATAGTGTACCCTCTGCTGTCCGTCTAAAATATTCCAAAAATGTTCAAATTGGTTCAGAGACACCCTCCCCCACATTTGCAAAAATTGGTAAACAAAATAATTCTTGTTGTGAAGTGATGCTTATTACAATGGTGGTAATTATTTGAAATTCATATTAGTTGTCGTAAGCAAGAAAACCTAAAGCTACTTGATCATTTGATAATGATACTAATAATAGTAATAATGATTATAATAATGATAACTCTACTAAATAAAAATGTAAAACTCTAATTTTGCAGCACAGCCTTCATGTAAAGAAAACAAAAACCAGCAAGTTAGTTGGGGATCCCAGAACTTGAAGATAATCTCCTGTGCCCAAACTGCCGACGGAACAATCCACCCTGAACTAATCGGCTTTCGCAAAAGTTTTGCCACTAACTGTATACGTGTTGGGTGATATTTAGGGCGTTTGACTCACAAAACACAGCTGCTTGTCTGATTTGAAGGCAAAGAGTGATTCCCCTGGCGCTTCATTTATAATTTATCCGTGTGAGTGTGTGTGTGTGTGTGTGTATGTGTGTGTGTGTATCTCAGCGCACGCGTGTGTGTCTGTGTGTGTGTGTGTGTGTGTGTGTGTGTGTGTTTGTGTGTGTATGTGTGTGTGTGCGTGTGTTTGTGTGTGTGTGTGTGTGTGTGTGTGTGTGTGAGCATGTGTACGTTTCCGTGTTTGTTGTGCTGTTGATGTGTGTGTGCAGCGGAGTTAGGATAAAAGGATGAGACGGCAGAAAAACGAGTGAGAGACTTTCGAAAGATGAGGCAAATTGCTGACTTATGAACACTGACTCCTTGATGAGCAGGGTTTTGAACACAAACAGGTGTGTCTGTGTGTGTGTGTGTGTGTGTGTGTGTGTGTGTGTGTGTGTGTGTGTGTGTGTGTGTGTGTGTGTCTGTGTGTGTGTATGCGCGTGTGTGTGTGTGTGTGGAAGTCCTAGAGTGAGACACACCAAGAACCCTTTTGTAAGCGTTGAGCTCAGCGGAATTAGCTCAGGAGCCAGGCGAGCGCTTCGAATCAGGACAAGACATTCGGAGAATAATAATGTGGAAACAAAAGGCAAAGAAAAGAGAAGGGAAAGCGAAAAAGGTTGAGCGAAAAATAAAAAGTCTATCGGTTGCACGTTGCAGCTACATAAAACAAGCAGATGAGTCAGGGAGTGACCAGGCCTAATTAAAGGCTATTGAGGCGTTAACGCAGTGGTCTTTGTCATCGTTTATCAGCCGCCCGCCGGTGAGACGATTTGACGCCACGCCATTAGGTTTTGGTGTCACTGATTGGCCCCATAGAACGACTCTGCTGTCCCTCTCGGTGAAAATGGCTCCTGTCCCGCCATCGTTTCATTTTGGTTTCCCGAGAAAATCGATTCGACTCACTCCTAACTTTTCATGTTTATTTCGGTCTTTTCTCGTCTCTTAAGGAGCTGGCCTGATATAGCAGTTGGGGAACACGATCTTATAGCCGAGAGGCAAAAGCTGACGTGTTCGTACAGCACAGTGCCCTGAAGACACCGACCCCTCGAAAACCCCCAAGTCCCACATTTCAAATAATTCAGATAAAGAGACATTTGCGAGATACATTGAAGTATGTGGAACAAAGTGCTTACACAGTATGATAATGATGAGGTCAACAAGGATAAAAGAAAAAGCAAGGAGAAAACACAATAGTTTACCATACCTACCTGCTTACTCTAACAATAAAAAAAAATATTGAAATAAATTGTGAATGTGTGTCACCATGCAGCACTTCTGGTAATAAAGCCATTTTCCACTGCAGGAACCATCTCAGCAACCAGAAACTTAATTCATGGTCCTTAGCCTTTTTCCACAGGAGGAACTTTCGGAAATTGAGGTTCTGAAATTGTTTTCACTTGGGTAGCTCCTGGTCATAAAAAAGTCACCATAAGCAAGCGATGTGATACTTTTTGAGGGACCTCTAAGGGACTACTACAGTATGGTTCTTAAAAGTCCTCAATGAGTCCCCATTTTCCACCATACCTTGGTGGAAAAGCAGCTGATTTAATGCTTTTTTGGGTCAAAAAGACAAACTTGCCCTTCATCAGAGCTACTTTACAGATGGAAAGACTGTAGATGTCTCTCTCTCTCTCTCTCTCTCTCTCTCTCTCTCTCTCGCTCACTCTCTCACTCTCTGTTCTTCCTTGGTCTCTCTTTCTCTCTCCAGCTATCTGGACTGTGCTAAAGTCTAAAGTCTTTATCTTTCATTGTGCAGGTGTGTCAGCTCCATTTGGATGTCTCTATTATGGAGCGTTGTCAGGCGGCCCTCTGTTGCTGATAGTTAAGAGGCGAATGAGAGAGAGAGAGCGGGAGCAAGAGGAGGTTGAGGGAGTACAGGACTTAACGTTAATGCAATCAGAGGAGGAGAGGAAGAGATCCACAGCGTCACATCCCACAGAAGCCGAGGGGAATGATAGGTGACCGGGACGGGAAATGAGGACGCTCTGTCTTGAGGTGACAGCCAAAGGCAGAGTGAGAAACCAGCGGGCGAAAGTGAGAGAGTGGGAGAGCGAGAGAATGAATCCTATTACATGACATCTGTTCTCAGTAGAGCAGGGAAAGGAAATGGTGTTTTTATCGGGGATGGAGGTTATTACTTGGACATTTCTAAGAGAATGAGATGTAGGCCACGACTCCTGGAAAGGAGACTTAGATGCGTTCGCCCTGAATCTCCTGGACAGAATCTCAGGTGAGAAAACCGTAGGCTACTTTCTGCATACCTCACCAATTTCAAATTCTGTTTGGGTTCCCAGTCCCCCTTGCCTTGATATGAGTTCATGTCGGAGAGCATCATCTTATTCTTTATGTTGAGGTATTTGAGAGCCGTTTGCTGCTGCTGGTCATAATGTCATACTAAAGGTTAATTGAACATCTGCAGGAAAGGACGTATCCTTCGCCAGTCTTCATGCTCTGCGTCGCGGAGCATATAACCGCGAGAAAGGTGACGTTAGCAAGCTCTGCAGGGAGCCTCTGATGTGTTACAAAATGCAACCTCATTTCAAACTCAACTGTACCAACAAAGTGTAGTCAGCGTTCGGATTATTCTCCATATAAAGAGACTATTGGATGAAGTGGCCGCAGCTAGTTCAAGTAAACAAACATATAACATGCCTTCACACACACACACACACACATACACACACACACACACACACACACACACACACACACACACACACACAAACACACACACACACACACACTGCACTATGAGATGTAGACATTTTACAGACAATGTACAATTGAAGGAACATTTGCTTACATATTTACATAGTTTGTAGACATTTGTCAGCAGTCGTTGGATATCAACAAACAACATTAGTACCGAAGAATTGACCATAAATTGTTTAATTGAATAATTTAGACCAAGCATTGTCTGTACAATATTCATTGGGGCTGAGTTGGGCTGGATCGTGCAGGCTATTCTACAGAAACGATGTCATGAGCATGTTTGCTGATGTCAGAATATAAAGAGATGACGAGAATGGACAATGGTGATACTGTTTTCCTGATTCTTATTGACAGATTCAGGTGCCAATTATGGAGTTATTGACATTGAACCCATTGTCTGCAATGAAGCCGCGGCTGCTGTCTCGGCCACAGTTTGGATATCAGTCATCTGCCCGGCTGAAATAGGATATCAGTATCAGAAATCATCCTGATATCTGATTGGTAATGATCAAACATGTTGGGTCTTCGGGGCAAGCAGCTTCTTTATCTGCTCCCACATTTACTGTCCAAATCCTTTCAGTAAAGGCAGTGAGGCAGATCAGTGCACGTTTACAGTCAGTGTTAGATGTATGCCTCACTGTCATCACACTGCGTTTTATCAACAACAAGAAATTCACTTACAACTCAAACATTTATGTCACTGTATCAAACCACTACGGGAAGTGTCTCTGCTGAGTGACAGTCAGGTAAGACAAAAACTCACTTCATTTGGCATTCGCTCCATTGAACTAACTGCAAACCAAACAGCAATGTCCATCATGGTTTCAGTACTTAATTCCCTGCAACACTTACAACATGAACCGCAAGGATTACTAAAAATTTAACTACACTGAACAATCACGCATAACACTTGCATATGACATTTGCTTACACTTAACAATACAACTTAATAACATAACTCTCAAAGTCAGAACACAATGCGTGCTGGGAAACAGGAAAGCACAATGCTACAGTTACTGTGGCAGTACATGACAGTGCATCTCAGGCGATGCTGTGGAGTTACGCAAAAGTAATGGAACAAGTAGTGCAACAAATTACTTTCTAGAGAGAGTAATAGGTAAAGTAAGACACTACTTTCTTTTTTACTCGAGTAATATGCAATACATTATTTTTTTTGAGTAACGACCCCTGGTAACACTGGTAACTGGTGAAGGAGCACTGGTCAGGCCGTGCTACTCCAGTTACAACCGTAATCTTTCATTCAGATGGGCTCCATTATTGGTTTTCCTCAAGCAGAGTGACCTTGAGGAATTTGCTTTGGACAGCAGTTTTGTTGAGAAAATTAATTTGAGTCATCCCGACTTAAAAACCCTGAGCCGTCTGCCGTGGCCCCAAGTGCTCTGGGTTGGCTGCTAGAGGTTGTGACACCAATAGCATTTCCATTCTGTCAAACTGTCTACCTGTCTGCTTCTCTGGCGGTCATGGCTTGACAGCACACACGGGCCGACGGATTCCTCCTTGCTTTTTCTGAATTGCACAATACCCATCAGTAATCGTGGTGTAATGGAGGCAATTTGGTGGGCCTGCTCTAAAATGCATGTATTCACGGTAAGCCAACTCCGAGACGCTTTAGAGTACACTGAAATTGACAAGTTTCATGAATTTTAATACCACAATGGCATTATCCCTAAAACCTTTATGAGGGAAATTATTGTGACTTCCAAAACAATTCTCGGCAAACTTTTCTCCCATTTATTATTTATTGGCGGCATGGTGGTTCAGTGGTTAGCATTCTTTCCTCACAGCAAGAAGGTCCTGGGTTTAAACCCTTGCTGCCCATGTGCTTTCTGTGTGGAGTTTGCACGTTCTCCCCGCGTGTGCATGGCGTTCCTCCCATCATCAGAAGACATGTGTGTTAATGTGTCGGGGTGGGTCCTTTGGATCATGAGAGGTCACTGGCAAGTATTTTGCAAATTCTCAAATCTGAGTCACAGGACTCATATTGCCTCAATATGAGACTATGTGTGGGTCCCTTGAAAGACGCTATATAAATTAAAGCCATTATTATCTCCAGTTCATGCTCAACAATGACATGACCAAGCCAATGTGCCACCAGACATGTTTGTGTCTTCTCTCATCCCCATTCCCTCTTCCCTTTCTTTATCTTTCCTATCCCACATGCCCCCCCCGTTTACTGTAAGTCAGGTTTAGGGGGCATAGAGGGGCTTCAAGATGAGGAATGAGACGTGGTTTATGAGAGATTGCTTAGTTTTCCCCCCGTGATGCTGATGGGAAATTGTATTATCTTTGTGGTGTGTTACCCCCGCAAGAGATGCCAGCTGGCAGAGGCCGATCAGGATTATTTAAATGTAAATTTACTTTCTTCTCCCATTATCGCTGATCTACTTCTCTCATTGTAGGGTGGACTTCTAGCGCACAGTCAATGCAGTACAAATATAATGGCTTACTGGGAAGGAAGGGAGAAGACAGAAATTTGGGTTTTATCTTCTGTTGGCAGAGCCTCGCGAGAGCCATACTGCGCGCATATAGCGCAAGGTTGGTCCTCGGAGGTTCCCTCAGCCTGAACAGCTCTGTGAGGGACCAATCCAAGGCTGCTATTGTTCTCGGAGGCGGGCTAGGTAATGATGCAGTAGAAGAATCTTTAATCGTCACACAGCACGCTACTACAACACATGCATCCATAGTCACATGCTTTCGGATGGTGGCCGGTGAAATGGGTCCTATGCATTTAACCCATCCTAGCTTGTCCCTCCTCTTGTGGGGGGCAGCCAGGAGCAGTGGGCAGCATTCAATGACGTGCCCGGGGACCTGGTCACACACGTCCATCGCTGGTCAGATGATGATGTTGTGCATGTTTTTGGTGGGGGTCCTTACCGATGTTACATGGAGGAAACCCCATGTGAGCACGGGGGAGAACATGCAAACTCCACACAGAAAGGCCCCTAATTGGGAGATAACACCAACAGTGCCCCAGGCGGAAATTGAACCCAGGACCTTCTTGCTGTGAGGCAACAGTGCAATGCACTGTGCCACAGTACAAAGTGCGGTACATTTCAAAACAACAACGGCGGTTCCCGAAAACAATCGTGCATACACAGCTCTAGCATCATGTAAATAGACTGCATTTATACAGCATGTTCTAGTCTTGCGACTACTCGAAGCGCTTTTACAGTACGTGCATCACTCCTCAGTCATTGCCATGTCTAAAATGGCCCTGATCTCTACCTGCACTACCTTTCTTTTGTGCTTGGGCAAGCGATAGGGCTATAAACGAACCATCACCTCTGGGGACGTTTCGACATGGTGGTGGCAAGGGGAGACAACATCCACAAACCGCCATTGCAAATCGGCAACCTCTTCTATCTGACCCGGTGAGAGAGAGTTATCACAAGGGACCAGGGTGGGCTGATTCCACTATGGGACCTCTGGTCCCAACTCATCTCTTTCCACTACAGTTGTTGCCAGAGGGACAGAGGCTGCCTCCCTCCTTGCTTTAAGGAGGTTGAGGTGTACAACATCATAATCAACATCCCCCACTCTCCATGTGACCACAAAGGGCCCTTTCCACTTGGCGAGTAATTTGGAGCTAGACATGGGAAGTAAAACGTGGACCAGTGTTCATTTTGGCAACTATTTTAGATTTAGTCTAGGCTACAGTACTTTAGTTTTTTTGTTTGGCTGTTCACATTATTTTTTAAACGTGCCCAATATCAGATTTCAGTGTGAACGGGTCACGGTCCTGAATTAACCCACATGCACAGAAGTAACAAAGAGGTCATTCTTATTCTCAAAACACAGGGGTACTTTTTTTTTTGGATCCCAAGTCCGTGAACATATTGTGCGCTGCGGTCTGGTCCGTGCTTGAGAGAGAGAGAGAGAGAGAGAGAGAGAGAGAGAGAGAGAGAGAGAGAGAGAGAGAGAGAGAGAGAGAGAGAGAGAGAGATAGAGAATTAATCCTATTACATGACATATTACATTTGTTCTCAGTAGAGCAGAGAAGGGAAATGGTGTTTTTATCGGGGATGGAGGTTATTACTTGGACATTTCTAAGAGAATGAGATGTAGGCCGCGACTCCCGGAAAGGAGACTTAGATGTGTTCCCCCTGAATCTCCTGGACAGAATCTCAGGTGAGAAAACCGTAGGCTACTTTCTGCATACCTCACCAATTTCAAATTCTGTTTGGGTTCCCAGTCCCCTTTGCCTTGATATGAGTTCATGTCTGAGAGCATCATCTTATTCTTTAAGTTGAGGTATTTGAGAGTCGTTTGCTGCTGCTGGTCATAATGTCATACTAAAGGTTAATTGAACATCTGCAGGAAAAGGGCGTATCCTTCGCCCCTCTACATGCTTTTCATCGTAGAGCAAATAACCGTGAGAAAGGTGACGTTAGCAAGCTCTGCAGGGAGCCTCTGATGTGATACAAAATGCAACCTCATTTCAAACTCAACTGTTTTGTTTATCTGTTTGGCTGAAGGTGTCATCTCTCAAGACATTTATTCCAATCAAATGCTTGCAACGAAAGGCCAGTCTCTCTTGTGAGAGAGACCGGTGGAACCAGGCTCCTGTTGGTGTATATTTGAGTATATATTTTATGTTCATCCTACTTTATAGACTGTACATATACATTGTTATCATGTTTATAAAATACTGATGCATATTGCAGTGTTTCTATGCATGTATGTATGTATGTATGTATGTATGTATGTATGTATGTATGTATGTATCTGTCCGTCCATCCGTCCGTCCGTCCGTCTATCTATCTATCTATCTGTTAGGCCCACGGCCTCCCAGCGCCACAAGAGGCCGCTCTTGCCCCATCTGCAGCTCCCTACTCGAGCCCAATTGCACACACCTGGGATCAATTACCTGCACAGTATTTAGTCTCAGCTTCCCAGACATTCCTTGCCAGACCGTCAACTAGCTTACCCGAGTTGTACAGCTACTGGCTCCGTTCCGAGTTCCGAGTTCCGAGTCCCGAGTCCCGAGTCTCGTCTTCCCCTTACCTGCTTGTCTCCTCTTGTCGACCCAGTCTGTCTCTCCAAATCCAGCCAGCCCGGTTTACCTGCCTGTCTCCGCTTGTCGACCAAGGCTGCCCGTCCTTCTCCATCCAGCCTGGTTCCCCGTCTCTCCACCCGGATCCTGGACCCCTTCTCCTGGTCGTCATTGTCCCTGCCCAGCCCTGCTCCATCCCAACCTGACCAGGTGCCCCTGGCCAGCTCCACCGTCCAGGCTAATAAAAATCCTTTGTCTGCCTTCCGTCTCCCTGTGTCGTGCGTTTTGGTCTCTCCTAGCTCTGGCCGTGACAGTACGGTCTGGCCAGGAAACCATGGACCCAGCCGACACAGAAGGGCTCCGCCGCGCACTCTGGGACCAAGGAGTGTTGCTTGGGCAACATGACCAGGCCCTCCGGGACATCGGAACACCTCCAGACCATCTCGGTGGCCGTCAGCAGCCTGCAGGGTCCTCCGGCCCCCGTGGCCCCCCCTGCTCCTCCAACCCACCCTCCTTCCCACGACTCCCAGCGCCTCTGTCGTCCCCCCTGAGCCCCACGTTCCGGCTCCAGCAACTTACGACGGCGATTTCGGCACCTGCCGCGCCTTCCTCGTGCAGTGCACGGTGGTTTTTCAACAGCAGCCGTCGTCGTACGCCTCCGATAGTGCCCGCACCGCGTTCCTCATCTCCTGCCTGAGAGGGGCGGCTCTCGGCTGGGGTTCCGCGGTTTGGAGTCAGGGGGGCCCCGTAAGTCTCTCCTACGATCTGTTCACCCGCAAAATGAGGAGAGTCTTTGACCACCCAGTTTGCGGCAAGGAGACCGCCAGAAGACTCCTCTCCCTCCGCCAGGGTTCCCGTAGCGTCATCGAGTTCCGGACTCTAGCCGCAGAAAGCGGCTGGAATGACGGAGCCCTGCAGGAGGTGTTTCAGCACGCCCTGAACGACGAGTTGGTGCGGCGGGACGAGCCCACGGACCTGGACCAACTAGTGGAGACTGCCATCCGCCCGGACAACCGGCTACGGGAGCGCCAGCGCGAGAGGGAGGGGGCGAGACTCCAGCCCGCGCCTCCCGCCTGGGCGGCCACTCCCCGGTCTCCAACGCCCGCTACTCTTGGGCGCCTCAGAAGTCCCCCGACTCTCTCCGATGCCGAGCCAATGCAACTTGGTTGCTCCCGGATCTCCCCCGAGGAGCGAGCACGCCGCATACAGACCGGCGCCTGTCTGTATTGCGGCCGGCTGGGACACCTCCGAGCCACCTGCCCGGTCCGGCCACGAGAGGGGGACTCCTCGGTAGAGTTACATTCCGGTCGCTCCAACTCCAACCCTCTCTCCCGTCCTCTGCTCCCAGTTACCCTCTCGTGGGAGGATATAACACTCTCTTCCTCCGTTCTCATAGACTCCGGGGCGGATGCGCGTTTTCTCGACCAGGGACTAGCACGCCAGCTAGGGCTGACACCCGTTTCCCTCCCTGCACCGCTCGAGGTCAAGGGGCTGAACGGGTCACATCTGACCCGGATTACCCACCAGACAGTCCCCCTAAAGCTGCTACTCTCCGGCAACCACCGTGAGTCCTTGAGGTTCTTCCTCATAGATTCCCCACTGAATCCCGTGGTTCTGGGGTACCCCTGGCTCCAAACCCACAACCCTCAGATGGACTGGCGCTCGGGCAGCGTGAGCTCCTGGAGAACACACCGTCATGCCCACTGCCTCCGCTCGGCCTCAACCCCGCCGCCGGACGCGCCGCCAGGGGACCAAGAGCCCTGACCTGTCCTCAGTTCCGTCGCAATATCTGGACCTGACCCCGGTCTTCAGCAAGCAGGGGGCGCTATCCTTACCACCTCATCGCCCCTACAACTGCGCAATCAACCTCCTGCCAGGCGCCCACCTCCCCTGCAGTCGCCTGTATAACGTCTCCCGGCCCAAACAGGAGGCCATGGAAACTTACATCCGCGACTCTCTCGCTGCCGGGATCATTCGCCCCTTGTCGTCTCCGCTAGGCGCAGGGTTCTTCTTTGTTGCTAAGAAGGACAAGACCCTCAGTCCTTGCATTGACTTCAGGGGACTTAACGACATCACTATCAAAGAGAAGTACCCCTTGCCCCTGATGGACTCAGTCTTCGTCCCCATCCAGGGTGCCACCCACTTTTCCAAGCTCGACCTCCGCAACGCTTACCACCTGGTCCGTATCCGCGAAGGGGACGAGTGGAAGACCGCATTCAACACCCCGCTCGGACACTTTGCGTATCTAGTAATGCCCTTTGGCCTGTCAAATGCCCCAGCGGTCTTCCAGGCCCTAATTAACGATGTCCTCCGGGACATGCTCAACTCATTTGTCTTTGTACCATGACGACATCTTGATTTTCTCCAAATCCCTCTCCGACCACGTAGAACATGTATGCCTGGTGCTGCAGCGCCTCCTGGAGAACTGTCTGTTTGTTAAGGCGGAAAAGTGTGTCTTCCATGTTCCGTCCATTTCCTTCCTGGGATTCATCATTGGCCGAGGGAGGCTGGAGATGGACCCCAAGAAGGTTGCCGCCGTGTTGGAGTGGCCAACCCCAGCCAATAGGAAGCAGCTCCAACGGTTCCTCGGGTTTGCAAACCTCTACTGGCGCTTCATCCGGAACTTCAGCCGCATCGCGCTCCCCTCTCAGCCCTCACCTCCACCGCAGTGGCCTTTAAGTGGACCCCCGAGGCCGCATTCCTCGACCTCAGGAGCCGCTTTTCCTTGGCCCCAGTCTTGGCCCAGCCCGACGCCAACCTCCAGTTCGTGGTAGAGGTGGACACTTCAGACACGGGGGAAGGAGCAGTATCTCAGCGCTCTCCAACCAACGGTAAGCTCCAGCCCTGTGCCCTTCTGTCCCGCAGACTCACCTCACCGAAGCGCAACTATGATGTGGGTAACCGGGAACTCCTGGCCGTCAAACTAGCCCTGGAGGAGTGGCGCCACTGGCTTGAGGGAGCGATCCACCCCTTCGTCGTCTGGACCGATCATAAGAACTTGGCCTATATCCGGACGGCGAAGCGGCTCAACCCCCGGCAGGGCAGGTGGGCGTTGTTTTTTGGCCGGTTTAACTTCTCTCTATCCTACTGCCCAGGAACCAAGAACACCAAACCTGACGCCCTGTCCCGTGTGTTCGCGCCAGAGGAGAAGACAGGGGATCCAGAACCCATCCTTCCACCCCTGTGCCTTGCCGCCACACACACCTGGGAGATCGAGTCCCTCGTCACCCAAGCGCAGGAACACCAGCCCGACCCAGGTACTGGACCCCCTAACCGCCTGTTCGTCCCTGACTCCGCACGCTCCCAGGTTCTGCAGTGAGCCCATGCCTCCCGCCTCAGCTGCCATCCCGGGATCACCCGCACCCTGGCCGTCGTCCGCCAGCGCTTCTGGTGGCTGACCCTGCTCCCTGACACCCGGTCCTTCGTCTCGGCCTGTCCCACCTGCGCCCGGTCCAAGACCTCCACCCGACCCGGCTCCGCCCTCCTCCGCCCAATACCCATCCCGACTCGTCCTATGTCCCACATCGCCCTGGACTTCGTCATTGGTCTTCGACCATCCCGGGGCAACACTACCATCCTCACGGTGGTGGACCGCTTTTCCAAGGTGGCCCACTTCCTCACCCTGCCCAAACTACCATCGGCAAGGAAGACCGCAGACCTGCTGGTGGCCAAGGTGTTCCGCCGCCATGGCATCCCGGCAGACGTGGTGTCGGACAGAGGACCCCAGTTCACCTCCCAGGTCTGGCGCGCCTCCGGCTCGGCCCTAGGGGCACAGGTCAGTCTCTCCTCCGGTTTCCACCCCCAGACCAACGGCCAGACGGCGCAAGCGAGGCCATGCTCCACTGCCTGACAACCACCAGCCCCACCTCCTGGAGCGACCAGCTGCCATGGGCCGAATACGCCCACAACACCCTTCCAATGCTCTCTGGGCTACCAACCCCCACTGTTCCCTGCCCAACAGGAGGTTGAAATCGCCATACCCTCCGTCCAGGCCCACATTGGTCGCTGCTGGAGGACGTGAAGGAGGGCCCGCTCTGCACTACTCCAGGCCTCTGCCAGGTCCCAGCGGCAGGCGAACCGGCACCGTGCGCCCGCACCCACGTCCCTGGACAGATGGTATGGCTCTCCACAAAGGACTTGCCCCTCAACGTGGTCTCCCGATACCTCGCTCCCCGGTATGTTGGACCCTTCCCCATTGTATCAATCATCAACCCCTGTGCCATACACCTCCGTCTCCCTCCCTCCCTCCATGTCCACCCTACCTTCCATGTATCCCAGCTTAAGCCGGTGGTTTCCAGCCCTCTCTCCCTCCCCGCCGAGGCCCCACCACCCCACCGCACCATCGGTCACCTGGCCTACACAGTGCGGCGCCTGCTGGATGTGGGGCGCCGAGGGAGGGGCTTCCACTACCTCGTGGACTGGGAGGGGTACAGTCCGGAGGAACACTCCTGGGTCCCCCGGAGACAGATCCTGGATGCCTCCCTCATCCGGGATTTCAATCGGACTCGCCCGTTCTGGTTCCAGGTGTCCGCCAAGGAAGCGTCCGTAGAGGGGGGGGTACTGTTAGGCCCACGGCCTCCCAGCACCACTAGAGGCCACTAGAGGCCACTCTTGCCCCATCTGCAGCTCCCTACTCGAGCCCAATTGCACACACCTGGGATCAATTACCTGCACAGTATTTAGTCTCAGCTTCCCAGCCATCCCTTGCCAGACCGTCAACCAGCTTAGCTTCCAAGTTTCAAGTTCCTTGCTCCTAGTGCTTGTTTCTAGTTCTTAGTTTATGTCTCGTTGTCTCGTCTTCCATTTACCTGCTTGTCTCCTCTCGTCAACCCAGTCTGTCTCTCCAAATCCAGCCAGCCCGGTTTACCTGCCTGTCTCCGCTCGTCGACCAAGGCTGCCCGTCCTTCTCCATCCAGCCTGGACCCCTTCTCCTGGTCGTCATTGTCCCTGCCCAGCCCTGCTCCATCCCTACCTGACCGGGTGCCCCTGGCCAGCTCCACCATCCAGGCTAATAAACATCCTTTGTCTGCCTTTCGTCTCCCTGTGTCGTGCGTTTGGGTCTCTCCTAGCTCTGGTCGTGACAATCTAATGTATTTGCTATCATATACATGACTGCACATCATTAGTAATGTCACTGATTTCATGACATTTTTTCCTTCTGAGTTTTCGAGACTTATTCGGAGGAAGGCACGGCATTAAAATTCTATTGCCTATTGTATTGGAAAATAAATGACTCTGTGTCCTGTTCGTGCACCAAGAAAGATCCCATGGTAATTCTTTGGATCTGTGTCAATACAGCTGACAGGCTCACAGAAGTTCAATTCCAAAACATTAAACTTTTGTCACGATTGATCCAAGGCAAACATCCTTTAAATAAGCAAGGGAATTAGTCCGTCATTAACCTTTTGCTTTGGCTTGCTTTTTGCCAATTTGTTCCCTGTGCATTTTACGTCAGCCAGGTCCATTTTTAAATTTCTAATTAATTCCCCTGAATTTAGACATTTTAAAGAACATTGAAGCATGGATATGCCAAATGACATAAATGATGAGGCAGACTAATTTGAAATTTCTCCACAACTTTTTATTTACCCTCATGGTCCTTCCTGTGTTGTTTGGCAGTTTCTTTCCCGGTCGCCATGAGCCCCTTGTTATTTTTTTTTTACGCTGTTAGAGTCTGCTGCTGGGAAATGGCGGTGGGCTGTTCTCACACCTCGCTTCAGCAGACAACCAAATGAGTCTGTCTCTATCTCCCCACATGCACTCCATGCTGAGTGCCCTCCGAGTGTGTGTGTGTGTGTGTCTGTGTGTGTCCCCTCATGTGCATGCATGACTGTGTATTCTCCTGCCTGAGTGCCGATGGGTGTCCTGACCACGGCGATGACCCTGATGCTGGCGTGTAAACACTGAGACAGACAGAGAGTGAGCGTGAGAGAGAGAGACCGACAGAGAGACAGAAAGAAAGAGACAGATAAAGCTCAAAGCCACAGTGCTTCCCTGAATTGTGTGATGTGAGGACACGTAGAGATGGAGAGTGAGAGAGAGAGACATAGACAGGAACTAGGGAGGGAGAAAAACAGAAAGAGGTTAACATCCCAGACCCAAATGTAAATTTAAATGCCTCACTTTTTCCGCATATTTTCACATCCGCCTGTCATCGCTCCGTGTCCGCGGGAAACTGTGTGCCTCTGATGCTAAGCTACTTTTTTTTTTTGTGAGACGTTGCTCGTTGTTTGTTGCTCTCTCCCCATGTCGGACCGGAGCCCCAGGTTGGTAATTGAGAAATATGATATGTCAAGTACAGTTAAGGTTCTTTTGGATTAACGCTACTTTTAAAACAAGTGACACTCAGTCCTGGAGGCAGAAAAATAAATAAATAAAAAAGAAAAAAGAAAGTCTGAGTCTCAGAGAGAGCGACAGAGAGAGGGAGAGGGAGAGAGAGGGAGGGGGGAGAGAGAGAGAGAGAAAGAAAGTGAGTGAAGGCGAGACGGGCTTGAACTCTCGGTGCAGTTAGGAGTCAAAGTTTTTGTGTGGAAGAAGTTTCACCGCCGTCTCTTGGGAGTCACGGTTTTCCTGATGAGGTAACACTTTTTTTTTCTCCTGGACACTCGGAGGGAGAGAGAGAGAGAGAGAGAGAGAGAGAGAGAGAGAGAGAAGAGGGGTCTGCCATGCGTGATTCTCCAGAGCGCTTTGCGCTTTACAGAGGCACCGGGAGGTCATTATCAAGGGAGCGAGAGAGAGAGAGAGAGAGAGAGTGAGATTTCTGTGGACTGGGCTTAAAAAATATTCCCAAATCCAACACGTTTTTGCCACTGCAGCTGTTCACTCCAACACTATGAAGTATATCAAAAGAACTATGCAGAACAACCGACTTTTTCTTCACTGCAATATTCGTCTTGAGTTAAGATAATTATATTATATTAAATGAGGAAGTTACAGTCGACCTCGGCTGTTTCTGAGTTGCTTCTTCTATGTGATGTTAACCTTGATTTCCCATCTCAGGGCTCAGGCAAGCTCAGAGAACTCTGGTCTTAATTAACCCTTTCTCGTCTGATTTCGCAACTAATCACAACAAATAGGAATAATCTTTATTTATTTATTTATTGTTATCAGATGATTATTATTGTTCGTATCATTATTATTATTATTATTATTATTATTAGTAGTAGTAGTAGTAGTAGTTGCAGTAGTAGTATTATTATTATTATTAATAATAATAATAATAATAATAATAATAATAATAATAATAATAATGGTAATAATAATGTGTTTATTTTAGATTTATTTATTTGTTTATGTATGTATTTATTTATTGCATTAACAAAACCCAGACATTGCTACCTTGACCAAGAGCAGCCAAATAACTTGAAAAAACCTTTCTTGAAGGAAAATTAGATTTTTCCAGATAAGTGTTCTTTTGTGGCTTTTCAAAACCAAGTTTGACTTTTAAAAAGTAGATAAATGTTAAACCGTGGAGTTAAATATTCCCGTTAGATAACATGGGGAAACACAGTTCACTTACCGAGACGCTGAACAGCGCGAACGCCGATCGATCGTTTCCTTTAAAGCCGTCCAGGTGAAGATCATTCCTCCATACTCCATTTGATGTGAAGTCACAACATGAAACTGTTTTGATTTCAAGCTTTAAATTGTACTACTTTTACACACACACGGAGTCATCATTGTGGCTGTGTGCATATACCAACAAAGAAGTCATGCTGACGTCACTTCCATAAACAAGCCGAGGATCCCGTTTCACTTGTTTGTGAAAACTTTAGTCTCCGGGTTGTTATGGATCTGGAGAAGCAGGTGGAGGAAGATCTAAATCATATCGCGGACCTTAATCTGACCAGTGCGATAGATCAAAGTCAGTGTAAGCAGCGTGTGCTGGACTTCATTTTCCACGATGATAGTCAGTTCTCCGACAGCGATGCTGAATCTGATACAGTTGTTATCCCGGACTTGGAGAACATTTCAAACAGCGGGTTTCAACCTGAATGTTACAATGAAACAGAATATTTTGAAGAACCACCGGAGGAGACCGACGATACGACAGACGATACTTCTTCTGTTGTTGTTACAATGGAAGAAGTTGATGACATGATGTAGTCCATTGAGGTTGGTGATGCAGATTATGAACAAGTAGTAATGCACAAGATTCTCCAGTTTACCCGCAAATGCAGCAAAAAGAAAATGATAAGAGGCCCCAAACAGGCTCTCAGGGTGTAGCTAGGGTAGGGTTGGGGTTAGCCCCCATAATAACTCATATTATGGCATACACACATTTATATATTAAATGACACACCGAGGCTGATATACTGAGACTCAAATTATTGAGTTGGCAGAGAGTCCACTTTTCATACTCATAGGTAATTCCATTTTTATAAAATATGTATATTCTTACTGTTAAATAAAAGCCTAATTAAAAAACAAAAGCTGTTGTGTGTCGATGACGCTCTTCAACATTCCCTCAAAACACAAGAACAATGCAGAGATTGCCCCATTCAGCAGGGTGTCAAGTCCCCATTCAGCAGGGTGTCAAGTACCCATGTGGAAGTAGCTAGGCTGTGTTGGTCCTCCAACCATTTGCATTCCAGAAGCTGGCTGAATGAAGTGTGGAGAAGACTTTGAAGGTGATTATCTCAGAATCACAGTTTGCCACACCCTTGTAATTAAAAATGTTTCCTTGATTTGCACAAGTGACACCTTGTTTTGAAGCTCTGATTCTTCACTTTCAAATGATGCAAAAAAAAGAAAGTCAAAAGTCACCAAATGTACCTAAAGTCTGCGGTGGGTCACACATATTCAGCATCTACATTTAGGATATCAACGATCACTGTCCACTAGTTTATATCAGGCATATGAAAAAAACAAAAAGCATATTTATAACAATCAAAGATAATTTGTTTCAAGCATTTTGTTGAGTTTTGTGTTTCTTAATCTGCACCTGCCATTTTGCTATTTCTCTCACATACTGTATACCTTATTTCTGACAGACATGCAGTATAGAATAGATGTGGGATAAAAAGAAAAGTCACCAGATAAATTCAGTGGTTTACTGTAGCTCTCTCTCACCATCGGCCATAGAAGTAAATGATTTTCTGCTTTGAGATCTACTGGCACAAAGGTGAACTGGTAGAGCTTCAGACAGCATGGGGAAGCGGCATGTTTGATCAGCAAAGCTCAATTTGATTAGAAGTTTTCTGCTCTTTCAAACTGCAATGGTAAGGACAAAAGGTTGTGCAAAGTAATACAACCTTTACAAAAATAACACCCACATTGAGCTCCCACTTGGAATAATTTGGGAAAATGGGTCTGGTACAATATAAATCCGATATGGCTGATGCTTTGAATGACCATTTAATTTCCTCTTGTGAATTGTTGGACAAGTCATCTACAACTACTGTTTTTAATACAAGACTTTTTTTTTTTTTTTTTTTTTGCCAATGAGATTCCATGTGGAATCTCATTGGCAACCTTTCACCTTTCCTGGCCTGTCACATACTCAGATGTGTATAATGCATTGATATATTTCAGAATAAAAACATTTGGAATTAAAGTTTGAGCAATTTCTTCTGTCTCTTCGTGTCCTTTTGATTGCAATCACTTGTTCACATTTCTTATTTGACATATTCAATGTGGTAAAATCCTTCCTTCCTGCAAATCAGCTCAGGTCTTGCCACTGAATAAGCGTGGTGACACCAGTGAGCTAAATAATTACACTCCAATATCTAAGCTCTCCTGCCTGTCCAAAAGAATCAACAATCACTATGTCGCCCAAAACAACATTGTGCTGTACATTTTGTTCTTTGTTCGTGTTTTTTCAGGAGTTGAATGTATTGTCCCAATTGTAGCATCCAAGGAAATCAGGATTTTTATTTTTTTATATCATCAATAATTATTATATTATCAATATAACGTTATCACACAAACAACTCCCACATCTGATTATGACAAGTACCTGCCAATCTAAAACAAACCCAAAAACGTTATCTCATAATCTCTTACAATTATGAGCTTTCGCTGCTGCTAAATGCAAATTCAGGCACGGTCTGATTGATGGGTTTTGGCAGAGAGCTGCACGCCAGCATCTCTTTGTGACCGGGAAACTGAAGATGAATCTTTGTCTGCCCTGAAAGTAATATCTATCGGCGTGATATTAAACCATGGGGGCCTAAAAGCTAATAATATACACAGCCCTCGGCCTGTGTTAGTTAAAAGAGATAAGGAGATTAATCTCTGCCCCAGATCTCAACATAATTTCACAACAGCGCTGGCAAGAGGCCACTGGCATCAGGCAGTCAAAGAGTATCGGGAAGAAGCACCTAAAGAGGCCCTGAAGGGTCACCTTAGCATGTCTGCGGTGCCTTCATTTCTCTTTTGGCAGGTACAGGAACAAAGCATGCAGAAGAACGGAAGAACGGAGAATAAAGAATTAAACAGCCTCTATTGGCAATTTTCTTTTGGCAACCCAAAATTCTTCCCTGGCATTTCGTCTGTAAACTGTCCAACTGCACCATTCTTTCTCTTCTTTCCTCCTCTTCACGTTGTCTTTTTTCTTTCGATTTTTGTCTGGTCTTCTGCGGGTCCTTTCTGACTCTTTCCAACTCTCTTGAGCCTTCCGACCTGTTTTCTTTTCTTTTTTTTGGGCGGAGTGATTACAGGCCAAGCATCCCTCTAAATTTCCCCCTTTTCACTCTTTCCCCCCCATCTTCCTTCTCACTATTTGTTTTCGTCCTTCATGGGTCGCTGGGGCTTTATACCCCCCTCCTCTCCCTCTGCCTCGTATCAAACCGTTTACCCTCCCATTTTCCCTCTCATTCCTTTCACTCCCCTTCCCTTTTCACCATTATATTGTATGCATTCGGCTTCCTTTCATGCTTCCTTCCTCACCTCTCCCCTGGTCCTGCCATCCCTTAGTCCCGACCAAAGCCCTGCCCCAGTCTCCCCAAGACTTGTTTGTGTTTTTGTATTTTATTTGGACTCTCCAGACACATCTGCGTGGTGGTGGACGGGGGGGTGATGCTAGCCCTCATGCATGCAAACCGCATTAAAATCTCTTCCAATATCTGACCAAGCACCTGGCCTGCGCTGAGCCGCGGAGACCAATCCATTACCTCAGCTGGCACTCGGACCGAATCCTCATTCACCGAGCTCAGAGCGACCCGGGCTGTTTGGGAGCAATCCCACAAACAGCCGGCATCTAACGGGTTGAGGAAGATGGGGGGTGCGGGGGGCTGCTAGACCACAAGGGGACTGAGGGATGTGACAACTGTCCAACGGCGTACGTTAGACAGTACCAGGTACCAGGGTTGGGGACACATGACACAACTGGGGATTGAATTTGGTCAGAAAAAGACAGACAGGGAGACATATAGAGAAAGACAAAGTGTGTGTGTGTGTGTGTGTGTGTGTGTGTGTGTGTGTGTGTGTGTGTGTGTGTGTGTGTGTGTGTGTGTGTTTTGTGTGTGTGTGTGCAGTGGATGTGGGCTGCACAGGGCCAACTGGAATGAGCGTTGACTGAGCACGCATCCCATGCCCTTGAAAAATAAGACAATGATGTGATTGAGATTCAGTGGCCGGAGCCGAGGCTTTCATCTTGAACATTTTCTGAGCTGGAAATGGAGAATAAGCAGATCTGGGATGATTTATGTCAAGATAATGAAATCATTCAAATCGAAAATGGGAGAGGACAGTTTTCGCCATGTCTCTGTCTGCCACGTCCTCTCTCTCTCTCTCTCTCTCTCACGCACGCACGCACACACACACACACACACACACACACACACACACACACACACACACACACACACACACACACACACACACACACACACACACACACACACACACACACACACACAGTCTTCCGTTTCCATGCTAATATTTTTCAATTTCCGATGTGGTAATATAGAATGGAACCTGCATAGAAATCAGGCTACAATTAGGACAGCTCTATTCATGGGAAGGTGCTCTGCTGCATACAGTATGATGGAGAGAATGCATGCGCTAAGAGTTTGGCATTTGGCCAGCAGCATAGTCTGTGAAAGAAAGCATGTGCACTTGCTAGTGTGCACACATATACAATGCCAATCACGCTTGGACAGATACAGAAAGACACAAACACATGTGCGTAGGGTTTATATACACAAGCTATAATTAGATGATGGGGTACCACATGGGGGATCAGGATGGAATGGCCAGAACACTTGCTGGCCCGGTGAGGAACTGCAGAGAGAGAGCGACACAAGGGAGAGAGAGACAAACGGATGAGACTCAGATGCAGCTATGATCGCCTGTGTCCAATTCCAGATAGCGTCACAACAGTATGACCTCCACAACTCACCCTACAGTACGGACTTAAGATACACAATACTCACGTCCATGAGGAACGATAGAGACATTCAGAAGAAAGCCATTTCCAACTGCTCTGTCGAAGGTTTGAAGAGAATGAGATATTGATTATATTGTACATGAGTCATGCATGAACAATTGAAAGAAACTGGTCCCCCGTCCCATGATTCAATCATTTTTGAAGGCAACGATGCCTTAATGCACATTGATATTCAAGGTAATTCATATTGACCAAAACTCATGCTTAAGAAGTTATACTTTAGATCCTACTGTAAGGTCAATGTGTGAGCTGCATTGATGATGATGTTCATTACCAATATGTTTACGTGGTGCAGAAATGCATGTTTAAAATGTTATGAAAAATCAATGAAAAAGAAAATGAGTTATGAAAAAGAGTTGAGTGAACAGAGCATCATAGCCAATATACTTTAATGAAAAGAAGGGCAGCGTGAGAGCCTGGGGAAAAAAAAAAAAGATGAAATTCTTCTTTAAGATAAATCAGGGTGTGGTATAACGCTCTTTTGGAGATTGTCTGCACGTGGGGGATAAGATGTGTGGAGTGAAGATTGCTTGCTGCATTTGACAAGTCTCCCAGCCTCCGGCATCAGATAAGTGACTATGCTCAGTAGTATTTTGGAATCTGTAGACTTACGATAACTCCTGTTGAATCCGCTTCTGCAGACCTTAAAGATTAATGTGGGATACTTAAAAAAAAAGGATCATGACACATGGTATAATTTAAATAAGCCCAAAGCAAACCATAGGTCACCAAAACAAGGAACACTCTAAAATACTCCTTTTGGATCAATTTATATCACAATTCTCAGACGGTATGTAATGCAGTATTGCGTCCCTTTTTAAAGGGCTGACCCCTCATGTCAAATTTCAATTGCCATTACAAATGTTAAAAAAAAAAAAAGTTAAAATATTCACATTTTCTAAAAAATATGAATTTTCTTAATCGACTTATTCCTGTACAGTCCCTGAGTTCCTACCGGCATATGGCAGGCAGGCACCCTGCATGTGTCCAGTTCATCTCAAGGTCACACTCAAACACCATTTAAGAACATCTATGGGGAATTTACAGTATGCCTAGTATACACCAAAAGACTCTTGGCAGTTTCGCCTGCCACACGCCACACCATGTTTTCAGGGCCCTCCCTGTGCACAGATACACAGACGATGGAGTAGAACAATACCATTTTATTATACCGAGTAGGCAAGGTGGAACAAGCCCAGAACAGATGTACAACATGTCATGAAGGGCTCCTCTCCCGTGTGTGTGTCTGTGTGTGTGTGTGTGTGTGTGTGTGTGTGTGTGTGTGTGTGTGTGTGTGTGTGTGTGTGTGTGTGTGTGTGTGTGTATGGTTTTTTTTTACATACTTTATTTTTTACGTATACAGCCACACTGATCATGGGCCCAATTACTGAGACCCCAGACAGGTAGAAAGAAAAGAAAATGCCTGGTCTCTGAAACAGGGTTCCCATACCTTAAATTACATAATCAGTCACAGGATTCCTATACCTAAAAACTACAGACACTCATACCTTAAAATGATAAAACACTGGACTCTGACACTGTATTCCCATACTTCAAACCAACAAATACAGTATGTCCAACAAAACCGAACTGGTCCCCTTCCAGGGGACAGTTCATCGGCGACCCACCCCACGGTGATGAAGCAGACTAGCCCCTGATCCCTTCCGGAGCATGGGGCCTCGGCCTGCTGTGCTGGCTGGTGGAGGTGTAGCTGGGCTTGCCTATTGTGGGGGCTGCTTAGAGGGGTGGCCTGGCTGCTGGGCTGTTGGATGCTCCCGGCAGTGGCTGCAGGGTGGAGCAGCTAGCTGCAGGCGGTTACCTGTGGTGGTTTCTGCAGCTGCTTCTCAACTGGTCCTCTGCCGGACACCCTGCGTGCTGCGGCTGCCAGTCGGGAGAGGGTTGGTGCTGGGGCCACCCGCTGGCCCGTTGCTCCAGGGCATCTTCAGCCCTTCTGCATCCCTTAATTTTCAGGGCCCTGCGGCACAGAGACACAGACGATGGGGTTGAAAACACACCAGTTTATTGTAGCAATTAGAAAAGAGGGAACAGGCACGGAGCAGATGTAATACATGTCATGACAAGGGCTCCTCTCCCTTCTATGTGTGTGGGAATGGGGCTTTTATCTGTTGCTTGTTGATTAGTCTAACAAGCAACAGGTATATAGCCACACTGATCCTGGGACCCATTACCTAGACCCAAGACAGGTATGGCTGCTCAAAACACACCACTGTTACACCACAGACCTAAGCAAGGATTTTCGTAGATTTCAAGTCACTTGATTTGGTTGGGTATAGAATATCAGATTGTTTTGTTACATTGTTGATAACCAAAGATACACCAAAACACTTTGGAAAGACAGGACCACACATTTAAAGACTTTCATTCCATCCCAGTAGTGTACACATGGTAGGACTTAGGAAGGAAGTTTATCCCAAGCCATCACAAATCTTGGGATTCTAGCACACACTATAAGAGCAGAGACTTAAGACTTAAGATAATATCAAACAAACCTGACATTCCTGGAGAGTTTCTGACCATCTCAAATCAAATGACTGCTGCCAATGGGAGCATGCTCATAACAACCCTGAAAACAAGAGATTTAATTAGGATTTTCTTGAGATATTGATAATTTGTCTGGAACTCCTAGCTAAAATCCTTTGGTGTATACTAGTCATTAGTCTCATGGGGGGAGGATGACGTCGGGCTCCACGCAGCCTTCCCTGCAAGTACCAGGCCCACAACCTGGGAAACTAATGACGCCAACGCAACATCATACTGACAGACAGCTATCGGTGCTTCAACTCAATGTCAAGGGCCTAACACTCGCCAAACTCGATGTCATCCGCACGCTCTCCGATGCAAGCAAGGTATCAGTGGTTCCTCCTCCAAGAGACACACAAGACAGCTGACGACCACCTGAAGCTTCTGGGTTCCTTCTCTCTGGTCCAATAAACAGCAAACAACATGGTCCCCAAGACATCGACAGCTTCGTTAAGACAGACATCAGTTGGTCACCAACAAGCCAATTGACACCTGGCTCCGAAATCAAGTTGCTGGCGACAAGGGTAGACGAAACAACCGTGTTAAACATATATAAGCCTCCACCAACAGCACTGACAACGGCATTGCTTCCGCTGTTTCATGCACCAACCATCTATGCAGGTGACTTCAACTGCCAACACACAGATTGGGGTTACAATGACAACACCCAGGACAGCAAGGTGCTCGTCGACTGGGCTTCCAATGCAGAGGCTACACTGCTTTACGACCCGAAGGAACCTCCAAGCTTCCACTCAGCACGCCAGAACTCATACACCAACCCGGATTTGGTCTTCGCCATCGACAGGTTTCCACACTCCCACCCCCGACCGTCAGTCATCAAAATGCCATCGCTGGTGCAGCCAGCAGCTGGGAAGCCCGTTAAACGCTGGAACTTCCGTAAGGCCAACTGGGACTCCTTCACCACCGAGACAGAGAGAGGAACTGCTCGACTCTGATGACATGGATGCGGCATACGCAGCATACTGCAAGATCCTTGGAGGTGCAGCCAAAAAGTTATTCCCCCGTGGCTTTATCAAGACGAACATCCCGGGCTGCGACAATGAGTGCAGCCGCCTACTCCTGGACCACCAAAAGGCCACCACCTGAGAAGAGATAGCCACAGCCCTTCTCCAGAAGCTCGACGAGGTACACAGAGAGAGGTGGACAGAAACAGTGGAGTCGGTAGACTTCACACACTCCAGTCGCAAAGCCTGGCAAACCATAAACCAGCTGACAGGGAGGACGTCGATGCGCTCCAGGTGCCCAATAACTGCAAATGCCGTCGTAGCCCAGCTCCTCAGAAATGGGAGGTTCCTGAATGCAGACAGAAACTTTGCGCGCACAACACTGTGAGAAGTGTCTTCCCTCTCCAGGGCAGCCAGCGCCACTCCAACATCTCAGGTGACTTTACGTTGTAACAACAACGGAATCGTCGGTCTCCCCCGGTGGTTCTTGAAAAATTCAGTTTTATCGCCAGATTAAGTTTGAAATCCGCTGTTTGAAATGTTCTCCAAGTCCGGAGTAATATCAGATTCAGCAGCGCTGTCGTTCTCTGCGTCGCCGTCGGAGAACTGGCTATCATCGCAGAAAAATAAGTCCAGTACGCGCTGCGAACACTGACTTGGACCCCAATCGATTGTTTCCTTTTAAGCGACCCTCCAGGTAAAGATCATGGAAAGGCTCATCCATAGCAGGATCAACCCGGTGGTGGATCCAAAGCTGCCCAAGGAGCAAGCAGGCTTCCGCCAAGGAGAATCAATGGTAGACCAGGTAGCACTACTCGCCCAAGACATCGAGGACAGCTTCCAAGCCAACGAGAAAGCTGGAGTGGTGCTCCTGGACCTAACTACCCCCTACGACACAGTGTGGCATCGGGGTCTCCATCTGAAGCTACTGCAGATGATCCCTGACAAGCACATGGTGTGCTTCATCATGGAGCTTCTGGCGAACCGCAGCTTCATCTTAAACACCAGCGACCGCAAGCAGAGCAGGTTGCGAAGACTAAAGAACAGTGTGCCGCAGGGGTCAGTCCTTGAACCGATGCTATTTAACATCTACATCCACGACCTTCCAGTGACTGAGTCAAGGAAGTACGGCTACGTGGACGACCTGGCTATCTTGCTCCGAACACCGTCATGGACTATGACTGAGGATGGGCTCAACCGAGACATGGGCACCCTAGCCACATACCTGAGAAAGTGGCGACTTCAGCTCAGTATAGGCAAGACGGAGTCGGCAGCCTTCCACCTCAACAAGGAGTCAAAAAGAGAACTGGACGTGTTTGTCGACAACAAGTGACTAACATTCCAGCAAGCTCCCAAGTACCTAGGTATGAAGATGGATCATAGGCTGGGCTTCAACAACACCTAGGAGAAGTCAAGGCCAAGGTAACATTACGGGGAGCGCTCATCCGTCGACTCGCTGGTACAACATGGGGAGCCGACGCCAAGACCCTACAGATAGCAACTCAGGCCCTGGTCTTCTCTGCAGAAGAGTACTGGGCACCTGTTTGGGGACAGAGTCCACACGCAAAGAAGGTGGATGTGGCAATAAACAACGCGCTCCGAACTGTAACAGGCTGCCTAAAGTCCACACCGGTCAGCCAGATCCCTGTCCTAGCAGCGATCGCCCCTGCCGCCAACAGAAGGGAAGCCGCCACCTACACTCTGGTAAGAAAGGCCAAGATTCATAAAGATCATATGCTGCACCAGACAACAACCATGGTAACGCCCCCAAGCAGACTGGTCTCACGTCAGCCCTACAACCTGGCGGCACAGAGGTTACTCCAAGCGGCTCCAGAGGGACAGTCAAGAAGGGCATGGCACACCTTGTCCTGGATGATAGAGTGGGAGACTTCTGAGCCCACGTGACTCCACCGCCACATCTAGGACCCAGGTGGAGGAGTCAAGGGCGAAGAACTGCCACGCCAACAATGGACAACACTAAGTCCTCCATGAAAAAATGTGGTCTCTCTGACAGTGCTGCCTGCGAATGTTGGGAACCTGAGCAAACAGCGGACCACATTATCAATGGATGCGACTACCACAGTCTACCTGAAGCTGGCCTCTTCGAACTGGATCTGACAACGATGAAATGGCTACGCAATAGTGAACTGGACATATGATGTCATATGAAAGAAAGAAGAAGTCTCACGTCTTGGCTCCCATAGTGTGAGCTAGAATCGCAAGATGTGTGATCCCTCGTGATCATCTTCCTTCGTTAAATCCCACAGTGTGCACACTACTGGGCTTGGATTGAATTAAACATCTAAATGTGTGATAACACACATTTCTAGGATTTTTGTGTCTTTTGGTGTATCCCTGTCATAACCTGCAGAAAAAGGTTAAAGAAAAAGGCCAAGATGACTAAGATTTGAATGTGAAAAATCTTTTAACTTACTTTTAGTCTTTCTAAACAACGCTCAAATCAATAAGTACAGTGAAGACCAGATGACCCTTGGTTGTAAAACAAGGTCCTTCCCTGTACAGAACAGTGTTTCTGACGTCCATCGTATAGGTGAGATAATATGTGACCCACCGTGTACTTTAGGGTCATTTGGCATTTTATTCGCATCATTTAAAAGTGGAGAATTAGAGCGTCCAAACAAGTTGTCACTTGTGCAAATCAAGCAAATATTTTTAAAGCTATGACTTATTTATGACAAGGGTGACAAGGGTGTGGCAAACCGTGTTTCTGAGATAATCACTTCCAAAGTTTTACCCACACCAGGTTCCAATCGAATGTTTCCTTTTAAGCGACCCTCCAGGTAAAGATCATTCATCCATATTCCATGTGATATGAAGTCACAATGTGAAACTGTTTTGATAGAATTCAACCTTTAAATCGTTTTACTTCACTGTTGTCTCACTGCACTTTCACTGTTGTCAAACGTCACTTCCGTAAACAGACGGTTAAAGCACAGCACGAAGGTATTTCGGTCTCACTTGTCTGTAAAAACGTTCTTCTCCGTAACGTTATGGATGATGCGAAGCAGGTGGCGGAGGCTCTGAATTATATATTGGACCTTAATCTGACCAGTGCAACAGATCCAAGTCAGTGTTAGCAGCGTGTACTGGACTTCATTTTCCGCGATGATAGTCAGTTCTCCGATGGCCACACGGAGAATGACAGAGCTGCTGAATCTGATATTACTCCGGACTTGGAGAACATTTTAAACAGTGGATTTCAAACTTGTGACGATGAAACTGAATATTTTTAAGAGCCATCGGAGGGGACCGACGATTCTGTTTCGAGGACGTCCGACGATTCGAGGACGTGATGAAGTCCAGTGAGGTTGGTGCAGATTTTCTGATTTTCTGAGACTCATAATATTGATAGACTCTACATTTTGTTGTGTTGTCCGTACTTATATTCTTACTGTTAAATAATAAATATAAATAAACTGTTGGATGGCACACGTTTTTTTTCAGCTCAATAATTCAAAATCAGAAATCATATTGTTCACTCCCCCAAACTCTACCAGTAAAAATGTATGTGGCCTTGCTACTCGGTCCACAAATGTGAAGTCTGTTTCCAGAAACTTGGGAGTACTATTTGTGTCACGACCAGAGCTAGGAGAGACCCAAACGCACGACACGGGGAGACGGGAGGCAGGCAAAGGATGTTTATTAGCTCAGACGGTGGAGCAGGCTGGGGGGACCTGGTCAAGTAGGGATGGAGCCGGACAGGGCAGGGATGATGATGACCAGGAGGAGTGGTCCAGGATCCGGGTGGAGAGACGGGGAACCAGGCTGGATGGAGAAGGACGGACAGCGTTGGTCGACGAGCGGAAACAAGCAGGTAAACCGGGCTGGCTGGAGTTGGACAGACGGACTAGGTCGACGAGAGGAGACAAGCAGGTAAGGGGAAGATTAGACAAAGAGACAAAAACTAGGAACTTGAAACAAGCACTAGGAGCTAGGAACTTGGAACTTGGAAGGGAGCCAGTAGCTGTACAACTCGGGTAAGCTAGTTGACGGTCTGGCAAGGAATGACTGGGAAGCTGAGACTAAATACTGTGAGAGTGATTGATCCCAGGTGTGTGCAATTGGGCTCAAGTAGGGAGCTGCAGATGGGGCAAGAGCGGCCTCTAGTGGAACTGGGAGGCCGTTGGCCTAACAGTACCCCCCCCCCTCTACGGACGCCCCTTGGCGGACACCTGGAACCAGAAGGGTGAGTTCGATTGAAATCCCGGATGAGGGAGGCATCCAGGATCTGTCTCCGGGGGACCCAGGAGCGTTCCTCCGCACCGTACCCCTCCCAGTCCATAAGGTATTGGAGGCCCCTCCCCCGGCACCGCACATCCAGCAGGCGCCGCACTGTGTAGGCCGGGTGACCGTCGATGGTGCGGGGGGGTGATGGGGCCTTGGCAGGGAGGGAGAGAGGGCTGGAAACCACCGGCTTAAGCAGGGACGCATGGAAGGTGGGGTGGACACGGAGGCGTACGGTACAGGGGTTGATGATTGACACAATGGGGAAGGGGCCAACATACAGGGGAGCGAGTTTTCGGGAGTCCACCTTGAGGGGCAAGTCCTTTGTGGAGAGCCATACCATTTGTCCGGGGACGTATGTGGGTGCGGGCGCACGGTGCCGGTTCGCCTGCCACTGGGACCTGGCAGATGCCTGGAGTAGGGGTGGGGTGAGCCTGCGGGACAGAAAGGAACAGGGGTGGAGCTTACTGTCGGTTGGAGAGCGCTGAGAAAGTATTGCTCCTACCCCCGTGTCTGAAGCGTCCACCTCTACCACGGACTGGAGGTTGGCGTCGGGCTGGGCCAAGACTGGGGCCGACGAAAAGCGGCTTCTGAGGTCGAGGAATGCAGCCTCGGCGCGGGGGTCCACTTGAAGGCCACTGCGGTGGAGGTAAGGGCTGAGAGGGGAGCGGCGATACGGCTGAAATCTCAGATGAGGTGCCGGTAGAAGTTTGCAAACCCGAGGAACGTTGGAGCTGCTTCCTATTGGCTGGGGTTGGCAACTCCATCATGGCGGCCACCTTCTTGGGGTCCATCTCCAGCCTCCCTCGGCCAATGATGAATCCTAGGAAGGAAATGGACGGAACATGGAAGACACACTTCTCGGCCTTAACAAACAGACAGTTCTCCAGGAGGCGCTGCAGCAAAAGTGGGTGGCACCCTGGATGGGGACGAAGACTGAATCCATCAGGGGCAAGGGGTACTTGTCTTTGATAGTGATGTCGTTGAGTCCCCTGAAGTCAATGCAAGGACGGAGGGTCTTGTCCTTCTCAGCAACAAAGAAGAACCCTGCGCCTAGCGGAGACGACAAGGGGCGAATGATCCCGGCAGCGAGAGAGTCGCGGATGTAAGTTTCCATGGCCTCCTGTTCGGGCCGGGAGACGTTATACAGGCGACTGCAGGGGAGGTGGGCGCCTGGTAGGAGGTTGATTGCGCAGTCGTAGGGGCGATGGGGTGGTAGGGATAGCGCACCCTGCTTGCTGAAGACCGGGGCCAGGTCCAGATATTGTGACGGAACCGAGGACAGGTCAGGGCTCTTGGGGTCCCCCGGCGGCGCGTCCGGCGGCAGGGTTGGGGCCGAGCGGAGGCAGTGGCCATGGCAGTGTGTGCTCGAAGAGCTCACGCTGCCCGAGCGCCAGTTCATCTGAGGGTTGTGGGTCTGGACCAGGGGTACCCCAGAACCAGGGGGTTCAGTGGGGAATCTATCAGGAAGAACATCAAGGACTCAGAGGTGGCTCGGAGGTGTCCCAGCCGGCCGCAATACAGACAAGCGCCGGTCTGTATGCGGCGTGCTCGCTCCCCCGGGGAGATCCGGAGCGACCGAGTTGCCTGGGCTCGGCATCGGAGAGAGTCGGGGGACTTCTGAGGCGCCCAAGAGTAGCGGATGCTGGAGACGGGGGCATGGCCGCCCAGGCGCCCCGCGCCCTGCGCTCCTGTAGCCGGTTGTCCAGGCGGATGGCGGTCTCCACTAGTTGGTCCAGGTCCGTGGCCTCGTCCCGCCGCGCCAACTCGTCCTGCAACTTGTAGTTCAGGGTGCGCTGAAACATGTCCTGCAGGGCTCGATCATTCGAGCCGCTTTCTGCGGCTAGAGTCCGGAACTCGACGATGAGGGAGGTGATGCTACGGGAACCCTGGTGGAGGGAGAGGAGTCTTCTGGCAGGCTCCTTGCCGCAAACTGGGTGGTCGAAGACCCTCCTCAGTTCGCGGGTGAACAGATCGTAGGAGAGACTCACGGGGCCCCCCTGACTCCAAACCGCGGAACCCCAGCCGAGAGCCGCCCCTCTCAGGCAGGAGATGAGGAACGCGATGCGGGCGCCATCGGAGGCATACGATGATGGCTGCTGTTGAAAAACGACCGCGCACTGCACGAGGAAGGCGCGGCAGGTGCCGAAATTACTGTCATAAGGCGCTGGAGCCGGAACGTGGGGCTCAGGAGGGACGAGAGAGGCGCTGGGAGCCCTGGTCGAGGGAGGAGGGAGGGTTGGAGGAGGGAGGGTTGGAGGAGTGGGGGGGCCACGGGGGCTGGAGGAACCTGCAGGCTGCGGACGGCCGCCGAGATGGTCCGGAGGTGTTCCGCGATGTCCCGGAGGGCCTGGTCATGTTGCCCAAGCAACACCCGGAGCCCGGAGTGCGCGGCAGAGCCCTTCTGTGTCGGCTGGGTCCATGTTTTCTTGGCCGGACCGTACTGTCACGACCAGAGCTAGGAGAGACCCAAACGCACGACACGGGGAGACGGGAGGCAGACAAAGGATGTTTATTAGCCCAGACGGTGGAGCAGGCCGGGGGGACCCGGTAAGGTAGGGATGGAGCCGGACAGGGCAGGGAAGATGATGACCAGGAGGAGGGGTCCAGGATCCGGGTGGAGAGACGGGAAACCAGGCTGGATGGAGAAGGACGGACAGCCTTGGTCGATGAGCGGAAACAAGCAGGCAAACCGGGCTGGCTGGAGTTGGACAGACGGACTTGGTCGACGTGAGGAGACAAGCAGGTAAGGGGAAGACGAGACAAAGAGACATAAACTAGGAACTTGAAACAAGCACTAGGAGCTAGGAACTTGGAACTTGGAAGGGAGCCAGTAGCTGTACAACTCGGGTAAGGTAGTTGACGGTCTGGCAAGGAATGACTGGGAAGCTGAGACTAATTACTGTAAGAGTGATGCAGGTAATTTATCCCAGGTGTGTGCAATTGGGCTCAAGTAGGGAGCTGCAGATGCGGCAAGAGCGGCCTCTAGTGGCGCTGGGGGGCTGTGGGCCTAACAATTTGATTCTGACCTAAACCTTGAAACCACAAATTAAAAATATTGTCCAGTCCTGCTTCCTTCAACTGAGAACTATTTTATTTTTTTGCTGCTGGGCATACAACAAAGAGTATTTGTGTGCCATTGCATCTAGGAGAGAGTTAGACTGCAAGTGGAGTTCAAGTTCTCCACCTGCAATGCAACTCTTTATTAATTATTAAATCATCAAGAACTGCTGCGATAACTCTGTCCTGTGGAAGACCCGTAGAATGACAAGAGCACAGTTTTTGGTTTTAGAGAACTACCACCAACGCCCCTCTTTGGAGAACTATTTATCATGTTTGAGTCTATAAACAACTGATCACTACTTCAAGAGGGGGAGAATAACCACAGGTGAGACAAATAAACATAGAAATAAAGAACATTCACACTAAATCATAAAATTGGATGACAACATTTTGAAATACAGTTAATTAGGTCCAGGAAAACTGGAACTACAACTGGTCATGTGGCCTCTTCCTGTCATAATTATGGCAGCAAATGAGGGAGGAAAGGAGAGGAATGCAACCAGGAGGGTGTTGGGGTGCACTCGAAGCAGGTGTGGTGGTGTGTGCGTGTGTGATGGGACCGCCTGTATGTGTTTGTCTTTATGTTTGTGTGTGTGTGTGTGTGTGTGTGTGTGTGTGTGTGTGTGTGTGTGTGTGCATGTGTGTGTGTGTATGTGTGTGTGTGTGTGTGTGTGTGTGTAAGATATCCACCGGTGAGTGTACATGACTTATCCCCATTGGTACTGGTGAAGAAGGTCGGTATTATGTCACGGCGCATTTTTGTTGTATGCCCAGCATGCTGACAGCACAGGTTAAAAAACAAAAACAAAAAACCCCACAAATAAAAAAATAAATCACCACTCGGGTGGTGTGTGGCAGGTGGAACTGCAACAATGATAAAATATCACCATGGACAAATAGCACTATTCGTGAGCTTAAGAGATTGTGTAGAACAGCTGAAAGGCCATGGAGAAAATCTAAACTAGAGATCCACCATAACATTTTGAATGAGTGCATTTCAACCTATAAGATATCTGCACTGAGAGAAGAACCCACTTTTCGAACATCATTGAAGACAGTTGCAGCAACTCTAGGGTACTGTTCTCAACTATTGATCAATTACTAAATCCTGCTCCAGCCTATGACATTCTAAGCCCAGCTTTTGCCTCAAAATGTGAAGAATTTGCACAATTCTTTAACAACAAAATAACTTTTAGAGCTGATACCACATTTCTGCATATTTAAAAAAAATCTCTGGAAGATTGTAATACACAGTAAACAACTTCAACTTGCTAATTTAAGCCTGTCCCTACTAAAAAATAAAAAAATAATGTTTAATAGTGTCTGTGTCCACATGTTAAAAATAATAACACATCTCTTGAGACTGGAATATTCAACAACACAATTAAAACTGCTGTTGTGAAACTACTATTGACGAAACCAAATTTAGACTATAGTGTGCTAAGTAAATACAGGCCTACAGTATATCCAACTTTACCTTCATGAGAAAGATACTTGAAAAAGTCATTTTGTAATAAACTGAGCAACATTTTAAATGAAAACAGTATTCTAGAGAAGTTCCAGACAGGTTTTAAATCTAATCACAGTCCAGAGTCTAACAGTCTAACTAAAATAGTCAACAATCTTAGTCTCGGTTCTTATTCTCTTAGATTTGAGTGCTGCATTTGACAACATTTGCAAATGACCACAGCATTCTAATCAATTGTCTAGAAAACTGGGTTGGTCTCTCTGAATGTGCTCTTAACTGGTTCCAAACATACATTACAGAGAGACAATTTGATATTCGTATAATCACATATCAAAGAAATATGAGATTTATTTTGGTGTTGCACAAGGTAGGTCAACTTTTTTTTCATTATATGCTATGGTAATATCATCAGAGAACACAATGTTAATTTTCATATCTATGCTGATGATACACAATACACAATTAGATATTTTTGTCGAGCCGAATGATTGTAAATGCCTTATGCTCCCTAAATACCTGTCTGTCCGCAATGAATCAATGCATGAGCAATTATTATAATTTTTTTTTATTAAATGAAGATAAGACAGAAATACTCTTAGTTGGCCCCAAAGCCAAAAGAGATCCCCTTTCTAATACGTCAGAATAAAATGGAAGTAACACGTCTAGGTATGATATTAGACTCTGATTTAAGTTTTAAATCCCATATAAAGATTGTGACCAAAACAGCATTTTCCCACCTAAGAAATATTGTCAAAGTACACCGTTTTTAAGTCAACAGGATGCTGAGAAGGTCATTCATGCTTTTATCTCAAGTAGACTGGACTACTGCAATGCTCTTTTTACTGGTCTTGCACAAATATCAATTGAGAAACTACAGCTAATTCAGTACTCTGCTGCTAGACTTTCAACGAAAACAAAGAAGAGCGAGCATATTACTGTTTTAGCTGCATTGCACTGACTCCCTATATCTTTTAGAATAGATAGAAGTCCTTCCACTCCTTCCACTCCTTATGTCCTCTATAGCAGGTCTTTTAAACATTACAAAAGTCCCCCAAAATAAAGTTGGGGAAGCTGCTTCATCCACTATGCACCTTAATTGTGGAACACCGTACCAAAAAGTATGATGGAGGTGGACTCAGCAAAAGGAAACGGCAACTGAAAACATACTTTTTTAATCTAATTTATAATTAGCAAGACTGCTTTTATTATTTTATTTTTCATCATTTTCCCTTGAATTGTTTTATTCATGTATTGATATAATCTGGTTTATAAAATAATCTGGCGGTGTTTTATGCTCCTTGGAGAGAGTGGTTTGTTTATTATAGTGTGATATATTTATTTTCATTACTATTTTTGTTGTGTGCTGAAATGTAAAAGCAGTTTGAGCTGCATTCTTTGCATGAAAAGTACTAAACAAATAAAGTTTCTTTACCTGCAATAAAGTTCTTTCTTTTTTTCTTTCTTTTTTTTCCCATTTTCGGGCAGCTTTATGAAATCTCACAACAAATGATAAAGAGCGGAGGAGCAAAAAACGGTCCAAATCGTGTAATTATCCTGGAGAAAGGAAGTAACACATGCACCCATCGGTCTGGGTCTCTGCTCCCCGGAGGAGGAGGAGGCAGAGGCTGGGGCTGCGGCTCCCCGGGGATGGATGTTTGTCTGAGTTTGGCACATTCAGTGCATTTTTCCTCCAATATTTGAACCTGACCTGAATGACCTGGACATGGGTTTTACGGTGATTTATTGCTTCTTTCTGAGAGTTTTATTCCAGATGGGGAGAAAAGCACTGGACACAGTTAAAGCGGCGACGCAGACTATTTGCTCACCAGTCCCCACTTGCCCTAACCGAATAAAACAATCAATCATGATACTTAATTTTCTTGTAAACAACTTGTATTTCATTCTGATTGGATAATTATCAAGAGAATGGCTCAAGCCTTGTGTCATATTTTAATGCATACATTTTTTTTTCTCCCATGGCGGAGGGCCCTTTCACGCTCAGGGGATCCTGGGCACGTGTCCAGATTGCACATATGGTAGATCCGGGCTTGCTCATGACTCAGTGACTTGCTGTCTTAGATGTAGGGTTGTAAATAACCACATATAAGCAAACCCAAAACACACACATCATTTGTAATATAAAAATGGTCGTATGTTAAAACAGTCCTATGTCGAAGCAATTTTTCCCATATACACCACGTTCATATTTTTCTATGATTTGAAACGATCTTTATTAGTCACGCAACACACCACACTACAACACATGCTTGCACACACACACGCTTTGATGGTGGCCGGTGAAATGGCTCCTCTGCTTTTGACCCATCCTGGCTTGTCCTTCCTCCGGGGGCACAGCCAGGAGCAGTGGGCAGCATACGTGGACGCACCCGGGGACCAGGTGATAAATGTCCATTGCTGGTCAGACTCATTACGAAGGGTGAAAATAAACAAAACACACAGCACAAACACAGTAAATATGAAAAAAATATCGATAAGCCACGAACTACGTGCACACACGATTTAGGTCGCCCGCTGACTGACTGCTAATTGACTGCTGATTGACTGCTGACTGGCTGCTGACTGACTGCTGACTGGCTGCTGACTGACTGCTGACTGACTGCTAATTGACTGCTGATTGACTGCTGACTGGCTGCTGACTGACTGCTGACTGGCTGCTGACTGACTGCTGACTGGCTGCTGACTGACTGCTGACTGGCTGCTGACTGACTGCTGACTGGCCGCCGACGCGCCAACTGCAAATTACCACGGTCGTATCTTGGAGCAGTCGGTCGCAAGTCGATTCAAATTTTCGCAACTGTCGCTACTTGTATCTTGGATTATTCGTAAGTAGATGCAGTCGTAAGTCGAGGTACCACTGTACTGTTAAAGATTTTGCTGCAAACTATATATATAATTAAGTGAGCCATACAATCACTGCAGACCTTGGGAAATTGAAGGAGAAATCCATCAATCATTTTTATATGCTCATTGCCCAAATTGATCATAGCGGTGGGGGGGCGGGGGGTTCGCTCATGTTTTTCATCAATGTCAGTCAGTTTTGATTGTAGATATGGTGGGACCATGAGCATGAAGAGAAAATACATCTAGAGAGGTTTAGGCAGGAATGGTCTATTTCCTGGTCGTAAGGTGAGAGAACGGGAGGAGAACTGACGTGGCGTATATCTCATCTTCCATTCGTTAAAAGCAAATCTAGCCATGGCTCAAAGACTTCAGGCGTGTTTTCATGGAGATAGACAGATAAGAGAAAGATGGCAGGGATGGGAGCTGCTTGATAAAATATTGGTTTTATCATGGGAAAATGCAGGCACCTGTGTGGTTTGAGGCAAGAGGAGATTAAGAAAGTTGGAGGAGGGAGCAAAAAGAAGAAAAGATTGTATCAACGTTCCCTTCTCTCTTTACAGTGGCCAACAGCTTGTTTCTATGCCCTTGTTATCTCTCGTCATCTCTCCGTATCTGCTCTGGTCACTCTCTGAGCTACAAATAATGCTGCATGTTTGATGATTCCAGAAAGATGGAAATACGGTTTGAATGAAGCTCAAGAGAGAGTGAGGGGGGATTATGAGAGAGAGAGAGAGAGAGAGAGAGAGACAAAGCAGGGGGAAAGGAAATAAAGGGGTGACAGAGGGAGTTCAGAAAGAGGAAAGAGAAGACACCCGGCGGATGCATCCAGGCTTTGTTTTGCTGAATACCCTGCATGCTCTAAGCCTTTTCCAGGGGATTGTGCTCCACACCAAAAGACACACTTTTAATTCCTTGTTTGAGCAGCGCAGCATTTTAGTATGATTGGATATTTTCATCAAAGATACTTTATTTACGCCATTATATTACTCCAATTATAATGTATTATAACATTACCTCTCTAAAAATTAAAATCTGAATGCAGAAATTGATCAAAGGCAGAGCTTTGAAACAATGGAAAGCAGCATCATTCCTACAAATTGCCGAACTATAGGAAGGGCTATGGGTTGATTAAGAACTAAGGCCCCCCTCAGACTACACTGGCAAACGATTCTCTCTTTATGTGTCGTGGTCGCCAGCCAGGACTCACTCCACGTTTGGCCACGACTTTTAGTATAATAACAAACGTTTGGGGCGGAGGGAAGACCATCAGTACGGCCACACCAGGCAAACATAAAGGAAGCAAAATGTTCAGCAGCACTTGACGGTAAAGTGTGGAGTCCCTGAATGAAAACCGATGAAAACTGATGAAACACTTTGGCCATAGCAGCCTTAATCGGGTCTTGATCACACCAGGGCTTTTGTTTTGTCCCGATGCCTTTCATCGATTGGATCAGGTTCAAATGGCAGTGATTTTGTGCGGTCTGAGGGGGCAGGTTAGACAAGGCAGGGTGACATCTTTTGGATACGCTGTACTCCTGAATTGGACACTTTTGAGCCAAATCAAATGTAATGTCTGCCAAAAGGCAATGGCTCTCAGTCACAGCATAGCTTAGCCCTGGACAACATATTTGTGTCTGTTTCCCCCAGCTGTAAATCCTTAGTGTGTAGTATGCAGTGGAGCAGATAGTAACTGAATTCTAAATTAATTAACTAATTCTGAATAGAAGAGAATTCGATAGAATGGAATAGAGTAGGGTACATTACAATATGTCACCTCAAAGAGATGATCCTACAATAAGAGTATACATTAAAGTCATAAGACAGTTATGTTCCAGTAAAATCTCATGTGTTTCAGCAAATCCTTGTAAAAACAAGACAACAAACATTTTAAGGTTTTGTCTCCTATGAATTACATAACACCGAAATTAAGGGCAGAGAACAATCTGTGCATAAATGCTTTGGAACAGAATTTACATCCTTCTAGATACACACAATTTGGCTTTTCCCCAACACCGTGCAAATCAGAGGAAATTAGTTCTTCATCTTATTTAGTGGAAATAAAATGGCACAAATTCTTTGCCAAAATGATGATGGCCATTAAAGTGTAACTTCCAATTAAACATTAATCGGGCTATTCGCTGTCTTGTGCTCAATATTATCAGAATTTAAACTTTCGAGATTATGTGTCTGGGAGCCTTAAGATTCTGAGCAAATCAACATCAGACAACATTTTTCCCTCATAGGATTGCGCAGACGTGGAAGTGCGGTGTTTGAGAGGACTGCAGCTGAACCGCATCGCTCCAACATTTTTGGGTCATAACCAATTCCCTGCATTTAGTGTAGCATTGTAACACAAAACACCCAAATGCATCAAACTCCTGTGATGCTGTGGGCAAACCAAGGCTGCTGAATATTTCAGTGTCCCATGAGACCATAAAGTCGAACTTGTCAGGTCTTTTTCTGTGTCACACAAACCAGGTTTTAACAAATGGAACTGGACAAGCTTAGCTTGTCTTTATTCATCATTGCACACACCACATGGAGGCTGTGAAATGTGTTCTCCTCTTTTATCACATCAAGGCTTGTCCTTCCACAGGCACAGGCCAGAAGTGGTGGGCTGCTTACAGCACCTGGGGACCAACTTCAGCCTCCATCACTTATCAGACAACATTTCTTCTGCATGTTTTTAGTGGGTTCTTACAATGTTATTTGAAGGAAATCCCATATGAGCACAGGGCGAACATGCAAACTCCACACAGAAATCAGAAGACGCGGTGCCAACAGCACCCCATGTGGGAATCGAACCCAGGACCTTCTTGCAGTGAGGCAGCAGTGCAATGCACTGTGCCACCTTCTGTCAGAAGTGGGAAATCAGAAGTTTAACTCTCTAAGACAGTTTCTCATTCCGATTCTTCCCCTTATCCCCGGGCGTCCCTGGGGTCCTACATTCCCTGGTTCTCCCCTGATCCATTCGAATTTAAAGTCTGCGCCTTGAAAGGCAGCGAGGAGCCGCCGTATGAAAAGGGAGCGATGAGACTGGCAGCTGGAAGATCTCTCATCCTCCTCTCTCTCTCTCTCTCTCTCTCTCTGTCTCCACCCCTTTCTCTCACTCTTTCTACTGTGTCCTCACCTTCCACACATTATCATTCCTCTCCTCTCGCTCCACTTCTATTCTCTTAGTTTTCCTGCTTCCCCGTGTTCCTTCCGTCCTACCTTTCTCCCCCACTCTGTTTCTTCTGCTGACCTATATTTTGGAACTCACAACTCTCACTTGTAATCCATTTTTTCTTCTTCCCCAGTTCTCTCCATCCATCCACTGCTCTCGAGCCGTCCTTCACAGACAATTTACCAAAATTGTCCTTATTCCTTGCAGCTCTCTAGTGTTCTAACTATTTCCACCAAAATCCAACAGAAGGTGTAAACGCAACAGAAAAAGAACAGGGGTATAGACAGATAGCAAGAGAGGTGAAAGAAAAAATTGGAATGTAAACTGTGAAATGGAGCCAGGAGAGGTACCAACTGAGGTAAGTTAGCCGACGATCTGGCGATGAGTGGATGGAGGACCAGGGAATAAATACAACGGGTTCTGATGGTTGATGGATCTTAGGTGTGTGGGGAAGTGCGGGAGGAAGAAGTGGCAGAGGAGATGAACGGCCCCTAGTGGCGCTAGGAGGCTGTGGGCTTGACAGAGGTGGGGTAATGGAGGGAATTTTGAGAGTCTTATCAGCCCATCATTGTAACCTTTTATTTAAAGGGGACCTATCATGAAAACCTCACATTTCAGTGCTTGTGTACATCAATTGAGGTCTCTGATGGGCCTGCTAACACACAAACTGTGAAATAAGATAACCTATGTCAAAGCTAAGAGCTAATCATGGGAAGTGCTCTATTGTTGGCTGCACAGACCAGCACAAATCTTTTAAAAGAAATAGGAATTAATACCAACCGTTGGTGACAAAACTACAGATGATGGAAATGTAAGTTGTGGGAGTTTCCCACAGCTGAGGGTTAAGGGAGGGAGATAGTCCTTTTTGTCGTACTGCGCCAACATGGCAAGGGTTTTTATTATAGAGTCCAACATAACGGCTCACTGGCCACAATTATAAATAATAATTAATAATGCTGATAATGATGATGGTTTCGGGGGCAGGAGGAATGGCGTTCTGCTCTTGCTCCTGGTCGGCTGTCGAGCCTGTGCGCCCATCCCCTCTGCAATACAGACAAACATTAAGAAATCTCCCTGCCTTGTTGGACAAATCAGCGTCGTGTGGGCGCTGATTAGACCAAATCGAGGCAGCTTGGCGGCCACGGGAAAGGGAACCGTGCTGTCGTGCGCAGCTGGTGCTTGACCACGGCCCTTGGTCCGCCACGTAAGTATTTAAAAAATAATTGTGCTGTGTGTTTCTTTTGCCGTTCAGCACCAGATAATGTTAGTAGTTCACTTGTAACGGCCTGGTTACACTGTAATCCTATGATCAGAAGATCTTATCATCGAGGCGGCTGAAAGTGGGATTTGCACGACTAAACATTGGTGAACGGGCATGTGAACAAAAATATACATAAAGAGGAATGAAAAGGAGCGCATCGGTGCGTCTGTGCACGCTGCCTTCTTGGTGAGGTCTGACTGTGGCACAGGGTGTGGCATAAAGCGACACACACTGATATAGAGGCAGGTTAGAATGGCTAGAATGCATAATCTGAGTGTTGTTTTCAGCGAAAAAATTTAAAAACATGTTTGAGGGATCTCGAGACCTTTTGAAGACCTATATTAACTTGTTGAAAAGGAGCATAATAGGCCCCCTTAAATTACATTTAGTCATTTAGCAGACGCTTTTATCCAAAGCGACTTACAATTGTTCAAACACCGACGGACGCAGCCATCAGGAGCAATTAGGGGTTAAGTGTCTTGCTCAAGGACACTACAGCATGCTAGCAGGAGGAGCCTGGGATCGAACCAGCAACCTTTGGATCACTAAACCACCAGCTCTACCTCCTGAGCTACCATCCCCACAAATAGACAAGTTTAAATGAGTGTAGGCGTGGCCAGCGTCCATTTGATTGCATCCCAGAACCTAGAAGCAAAAGACTTTCCTAAAACGTACCGCATCATCTCTCTGTGGTGGAAAAAAGGACATAAAACCAAACTTCAAACAGACAAAGTGTAAACGTGAAACTTGTTATCCTCTCAAGGACCCAGACACTTCATTACTGTTGTAACTGTTGTTTTTGTCAGCCACATAGCAGGGAAGAGCCTCTCACTCTGTAAAATTTTGTGTACTCTCCAGTACATTCAGCTAAAGTGCACTCAGGTTGAAACCGAACGTGGAGGTAGGATCTAGAGGGGATTAACGCTGTCACACACCTCTACACCATTTGTATTTTGTTCCTCTAATAATGCACTCATCTCAGTTAAACACAAGGAGTGTGATCCTTTTATGCTGCCTAATGCTGAAAGGATGGAGTTAGAGTGAGTAATACACATAGGAGTCTTCTTGAATGGAAGGGAGTGGAACTGCACCAAGAGCTGGGAGGCCTCAATGTTTAGTCTTTCCCAGGGCAAAAGTTATAGATAGACTGAGACTGGTCTTTGCCTTTTTGATCCTTGGTCGAATCCAAGACTTTGTTTCAAATAAAGATCAATAGGACTGAAACTTGTCAAACTTGTGTGACTGACAATGGAACAGTAAAAGACCAACTGAAAACCATGACTGGATTTGAGGTATGTGGGATTCTCTACCCACAGATACAGGTTTAGGGAGGGAGACAGCGTCTTTCTGGCCATAGGGCGCCAACATGGGAGGAGTTTTATTAATAATCCTAAACAGAAAGGCTCGCTGGCAAGACCGGGAAAATAAAAGTAATATTAAGTCTCTCCGGTTCTCCTTGGCTGCTGTCTGGTCCGCAGGCGTGTCCGGTCCTGCACCACGCGATCCCCACTGCAAGACAGAACAACACATAAGAAAACTATTCCAGCCGGGTCCGATCATCCAGCGCTAATGGAGCTGATCAGGCGGACCGGAACAGGGCTTAGCCCAGCCAACACCTTCACCTGCAGACCGTGGCTTATCCACGCCTCGTCTGCCACAAGGTACCTACCTTGTGGCAGACTCTACCATTGAGGGTTAGAATTTGACTTCACTGATTTCGCCTTTTACTTTCTTACCTTTGCAATGGTTATTTTACCACAGTTTTCTTGCTCATGAGTGGAGCAGAATGTCTCACATCTTTTCACATTCCAAAAATGTTTTAACTTTAAACTGCATACGCAGACACATAACAAAGAAAAGAAAATAACAAGATCAACTTTGCCCCTGACTTTCTTGTTTTGTTGTCCTTTCCATTAAGTCCAGTGCCCCCCCCCCCCCCCCCCCCCAATAAAAGACAGTGTGAGTTCAAGAAATTGGATAAGAAATCTTTTCAGACTCCATTAATCACCTGCTTTCACTGGTGCCATTTTTCATCCACTCAAATTAAACTCATGTAAAATGATTGCAGGGAGAGCCACTGCAGGGTAGCGCTTCACATCAAAGCAAAAAGCAGGAAAAGAAATAACTCGATAAGACAAGGCAAGTCGAGGCAAGGTAGAGCAAGGACAGAAAATGAATGCAGGAGACTTGAAGTCAAGATGACGTGAATTTGTTGGTCAGAATTTGTTGGTCAGTTTTCTTTTCAACATTAATAATACAAAAACACAAAAACACATACAATATGAGAATCGAGACAAAATATATAAATTGCGTTGAATACTACATTTAGACCATATGCTGGCACCACAGTTCCCCAATTATTAACCTAAGTAATTATTGGACTTTATATGGAATCATTTCTCCTAAAGGGTGGCACTAAATCCTTAAAAGGGTTTGGAACATATATGTTAAAATCTAGTGTCTGCAGATTAAAGTTAAAAAACAAAGCTCATCTGATGCTAATCCAAATATATCTGTAATGAAGATGAAAAATTGTTGACAATAAAATGTTATGTTATATTGACATGTCTGTCCATACTGCAAACTTGGCTCGACCAAAATGAACCAACCATCTCTCCATGATATGATTAATTGATATGCTTCCATTTGACAGATATTAGACAACTTCATCAGAGATAAAGTTACAGAAACGATATTAAAACTCAACAACTTTTGTTTTCTTTTTTCATGGCGTTTATATCTATTTGAGTTTCTTGACCAAATCAAAATCACATGCTATGGTAAAATCACATAATATAATATGATATAATCACTATTATACTATGATTTTTGTTACTCATTCAAATACACAATGCTGTAAGTGTGACAGAATTCATAAAGATCACGTCTAAAAGCTGTAAAAACACCATGAGATAATCGTTGAGACATCATCGGACATTAACTGAAATGTACCTTGCCTTCTAATGGGTTAATTTGACTTGGTTTAAATACTTCTCTGTTGAGTCCTCAATTAATCATTCTTGATGAAACCGCCTGTTCATACCTGAGGGTGATATTTACAGTGTACCGATTCACAGTTGGATGTTATATTCCATAATCGATAACACCAACCTATAATTAAGCCATTTAATAATGTTAACCTAGATTTATTAAGTTTACTGGATCAATTTAAAAAGTTCTGATGACAAATACTTGGGTTGACTCCCAATGATGGAAAAATAATGTAAAAATATAATTATAATATATATATACGTATATAAAATATAAATATAAAAGAGTTTTCCTTTAAATCATACAGGCCAACATGTAAAACTTATAATCTAAAGGATTTTCATGTTACCATCTCAAAAGTAAAGACAAAGAAAGAGGATATTTAAAGTCCTATACAACGTTAGGTGTGTAGTGCATAAATTAAGGCGAGCATTGCGGCATCTGGTGCTTTACATTTCTTGTCCCCCCTCTGCTCTCTCTCTCTCTCTCTCTCTCTCTCTCTCTCTCTCTCTCTCTCTCTGTGTATTGGCGTCTTTTTTGCTAAATAAGCAGCAAAGTTGTGCAGCGTTCACTGATGTGATGGCACATGAATCAGAGCTGCCTCACCCCGATGAGACCTCCCATGAGACAGAGAGCTTGTTTTAAGGATATAGGTCATGATAAATATTCAAACAGGATGCATGTTAATAGGGATAATAATAAAATCTGCATTTTTTATTTATTTTTTTATAACCCGATGAGTTTGTTTTCCTTCCTGACAAATGGAGATTTGAGGTTTATGGAACATTTCACAAAGTGTAGCAAGGGATGTAACTCCTGTAAAAACCTGAACAGCTGCTATCCGAAATATCATGATTGAGCATGTGCCGAAGTGGCTATCTAGTGGTCTGACAGGTGACAAACGTTATGAAAAAAACCCCCAAGAAATAGAATTCAAACAAAAACAAAAAATTCAAACAAGAAAAACCCATAATTATTTAAAAAATCTAGCAATTATTTTGAAACTGGAAAGTAACAAACACTGTACTTAAGTACATGTTTTTAGTACCCTATTTAGTACCCCTTACTTTAGTATATTCAGTTTCAAAATACTTTTGACTGCATTTCTAACACAGCTATTTTAGTTCAAAATAAATAAATCTGGACTTATATTACATTTTTTTATATATATCACACACCTATTCTATATTTTTGTAAAGTGTAATCAGGATCTGCATGAGCACTCATCTTTAGAAATAAAGCTACATTAGTTAGGGAGTCTGTCCACATGTATGGTTTTAGTCACGGAGATGGAGTTCTTCTGGCAGCGGGGCGCCTACATGGCGAGAGTTTACTCAACTTTGCAAAACAAAATGGCTAAAACCGGGAACACACGTAACAAATAAAGATAATAATTGGTGTCCGTGTTCCTTGGTCGCAGGTTCGACCAATAAGCACTAAAGAGGCTGATCAGGCGGACCCGGTACAGCTGCACCGCCACAGGAAGAAGCCAGCACCGTTACCTGCAGACCATGGCTTAACCACGCCCCCTCACCTGCCACAAGTAGTACTTTATGAAGGACTATAAGTTTGGCTGTATCAGGGCACTGGATATGACAAGTACTTTTACTTTTAACTCTTTGCAAACATTTTACAGCAAATACTTTTAATCAAGCTGAAATGTCAGTGTGGTAATTTCACTTGTACTAGAGTAAGTTTGTGTCAGAACTGTGCAATGTGACCTTTTTAGAGGTCGAAGCCATTTGGGGACAAGAAGAGGTCCTTCTACTTTCTGGCAAAAAAGAACCCCTCCCTCGCCTTCTCTGTAGCCTTAGAGCTCACTCCGCTCGTTTTTTTGTTTGTTTGTTTGATTGTTTGATTGTTGTTTTCTCTCATTTTTCTTGGCCCTGCCATGTGCCTTGATGCTGGCTCGGGCGTTCCTCTAATCACAGAACAAACAGCCTAAGTATTGCGAACGCTCCTCCGCGCCCGAGACAAGCGATCTGGACCGCTATCGACTGAGCGCACGCAGAGCAATCCCACTGATGTGAGGAAAGCATAATTGAATATGAAACGCTAGTCTGCGGAGAGATTGAGAGCTCCCCAGTCCTTGCTAAGTCACACGCTGTTGTATAAACACACACACACACACGCACACGCACAGAGGGATAATGGAGACAACATATTTCTAATGGCACTGTCTGGGCTCAGCAAGTAATAGTGATATATTAGCATGCCTCGGTCCAGATTAGATTACAGATGTCGGGGTATTATTGAGGCTCTATATGAGAGAGAGAGAGACAGAGAGAGAGGGACCTCCTAAGGGCCTCCCACATTTCTGACTGCATCCTAATAGAAGAAGAGGTAATATTGGCGTTTTTGTTTTTTTTTCCATTTAAAACTTTGATTAATCTCGCTGTGTCATGCTGAGTCACTCCTTCGTCAGAGTTATTTATATCTATTGCTAAGTAAGTTATCACAGGCACTCAGGACATTTTTATTTGTATTTTTGTAAAGTACAAGCCATAATATTCATTTTTTTCCCTCCAATTACATTGCAAAAAAGACTTCCTCAAATACAAGGGTAAAAAAAAATCCCTTTCGTGCACATATTTATTTAATTATCTTGCAGAATTTGTGGACTAGTATAAAATGCCGCCCATGTTTCAAAGTGACTGGCCCAATTCAAGAAATCCTATGAAGTAATTTTCCGCATACTCGAATGACAATGACCCATGCCCTATAAGTAAGATGCACACACCACAGTAAAATTCACTTCTATTTATAATACCATCCTGCCGGCACGTACAATTGTTGCTACTTGTGTAGTGGCTAAGCCAGAACTGTCATTGTACCAACTCTAAAGGGGGTCTGCCTATTTGCAGCCTTGGTCTCCATGTGTTGAGGCTGAGGATAGCCAAACATCAGCTTTCATTGTATGTATTGTCTGCACACTAACATAGTTTACAAATGCATATATTACAGAAACACACAGTATGGATCAAAATGTTGTTTATTGAAATTTATTGTTCCAAATTACCAAGCGTTAGTCTCATGTGTGATTACTTCATGTGTGATTGCTGACAGCCGAACCGGAGCTGGGAGATTATAAAACCTTTTCTAGAGGGGAGACCCAGACTTTTACAAGTGTTGTGGATTACAGGGGCGAGGGTCTAGCAGTTCTGAGGGAATAGGCTCTTAATGTACCCCCAATCCATGTATAGTGGTAATATATATAGGTATAGGTATATAGGTAAAATAAGCTCTCCTTGTGTGCAGTATTATTTAGCCATGAAAGTAATGTCTTCATTTATTGATTGATTGATTGATTGACTGATTGTATAATGATGGTTTGTCTCTGTAGGAGGAGCTTCCAGTTGAAAAGCCTGGGATAAGAGCTCCTCTTGAGGCAGAGCTGCACGAGTCCTGCTGGAGGCAGCACCTGCTAGGGCCCAATAGCCCAGGGCCTAGCTTTGATATTTTCTTTGTTTTGGAAAATTAAGTTCCATTATGTTGTTTTTAGAAGCCTAGTTTTTTTTTATTTTTTTTATTATTTTTTCAGTTTCTTTTTTTTCTCCTGCTGAAAGAGAAAATTAAAACCACCCCTGGGCGATTGACAACTACCTCTGTGACGCTTTCTCCCACCTCTTGGCCTAATCATTACAGGTATAAATTAGAAAAATGAATTATTGCTACATACTAACTCATGACGGAATGAGTTGTTGGTAAGACAAGTCAATGTAAGTCATTACACCAAACAATTCTAGACAGAAAAGACAATGACTGTTTATTGTGGTAATAGACAAAAATATGATTTATCATCTTGTAGTTTGAGGTGTAGAGTGCAGGTCTCTCAAGACCGTAACTGAGCTTCGAGTCCCTGTCTATTTGTCTTTCCAGAACAATATTTGATTGTATGACCTCTGCCTGGGGCATATGAGAAAAATGAACTCTATGGTCTTCTTGGGACCCCAAGCAGTCACAGACACACCTAGCCTAGCAGTTAATCCTCCTGTGCCAGGACTTATCACCCACGGCAGAAGGAGGAATACAAATAAATAAAAAGCTGACATTTAGGCAATGATCACAGCCGTGATCTCAGAGGTGAAAGTTCTCTGATGAGGCTTTCACACAGGACGCGAGGTGTGCTGCGCTTGCCGCTTGATGTAGTGCAGATGCAGAGCTGGGGTGTTAACATAGGACGCACATCAGCTCGTGTGTGGCTGGATCAATTATCAGTTGGCATGAAAATGTCTACTGTCGTCATGTCCTCATGCTTCCTGAGTCTCCTTGTGCTCCCTGGGACTGGGTCATGCTCCTCTGGGCTGGGCGTGGGGGTTGCTCCACGGCCCTCTGGCTTCTCTGGGGGCCCGGGGGTCTTCTGTGGCCGCAGGGCAGGGTACCCAGGGCTTTTCTGCTGCTATAGGGTGTCCACGGGGCTGCGGAGTTCAGGGGGGCTTCAGGGCCCCCTATTACCGACCTTCTACACCAATGCCAATAGGGATAATTCATGTACACTCACCAGTGGACATCACACACACACACACACACACACACACACACACACACACACACACACACCTGCTTCAAGTGCACCCCAACAACCTCCTGGTTGCATTCCTTTCCTTTCCTCCCTCATTTGCTGCCGTAACTTTGACAGGAAGAGGCCACGTGACCAGTTGTAGTTCCAGTTTCCCTGGACCTAATTCACTGTTTTTCAATACATGTTGTCGTCCAATGTTCATGTTTTGTGTAAATGTTGTTTGTTTCTATGTTTATTTGTCTCACCGTGGTGATTCTCCCCCTCTTGGAGTAGTGATCAGTTGTTTATAGACCCAAACATGATAAATAGTTCTCCAAAGAGGGGGGTTGGTCGTGGCTCTCCATAACCAAAAACTGTGCTCTTGTCATTCTACTGGTCATCCAAAGGACAGAGTTATTGCAGCAGTTCTTGATGAATAAAGAATTAATAAAGAGTTGCATTGCAGGTTGAGAACTTGAAATCCACTTGCAGACTAACTCTGTCCTGAATGCAATGGCACAAATACTCTGTGTTGTATGCCCAGCATGCTGACAGCACAGGTTAAATAAAAATAAAAAATTGCTGTCGTCAATTTTTTCTGCAACAGGAATAGTTTTTAAGGTATTATTTTAGCTTTGTTGTCCTGTATGTAATATTATATTCATTTATTATATTTATATATGATGCAATAATATTGAGACAATAAAACCATCATCACATGAAATGTCTTTACACAACCACATCCTCAATGACAGTGACACACGGAACGGTGATGATCATATCTTGTAGGTAATATCTATTGACCATTGGTCATGTATCACTAATTTCCATTGCATTTAAACACCCCTGGTCTGCCCAATTGGTAGGAAACCGGCCTCCATGACAGGGCTTTCCTTCCAAAGTCCCGATAAATCCGTAAGTAAAGGTTGTAGAGCTCAGAGAATTTCGGACAGCAATAAAATCTGTTTCTGCTCCAGATTGCACAGAAACTTCCTGTCAGCTTCACTATTTGTTTCTATTGGGGATTTTGGCACAGCGGCCAAGCAATGCACAACAATGATTTTGAGAGTGCAGCGTGCACCGCGTCCTGCAGTATGTGAATGGTCCTTGTGGAAGGCCCTTAATGCTTTCCACAGAATCAGCGTAAAGTATTGGGCGCACGTCTGATACTTTACCTGATCTCTCTTTTCTCATTCATTTCCCCCATTTTTTCCCCTCCGTTTTTCCTCCGTTCCAGTGATCGACTGCCTCTCCTATTTGGTACCCATCCACCATTCATAATTGGCCTGCCATTACATCTGAGGGAACCAGGTTGCGATGGCAGTGGGGGGAGCAGACTGCAAAAGTGGGTTGTTATTGAATAAATGAATTTCATTTTCACTGACATAATGTGAAAGTAAGCAGACAGCAGATAGAGGGGGTAGCACACTCTGGCACGCACCCGGCATAAATAGAAAATGTGATTTATGATATATAATTCAATATGCATAATGTGACACAATGGTGAAATACTGTGTGCCCGGACTGGTGGAATTTTGTCAATCATCGGGAGGTGGATTTACATTAAAAATGACCACCAAGTCCATTGCAATTTTTACTTTTGAGCTTAACATTTTTTTTTTTTACCCTGAACTACTGAATTATGCAAGTGTGAGTGTATATAGAATTCACTTGAAGGATACTGCACCACCTGATCTGAGGGCGTATTAAAATGTTGAAATAGCATTTGCTTCACTTGTTTGTTAGTTCATTTCCTCCCCTGCAGAGTCGCAAGGCTTTTTGACTTTAAGGATTTTCTGCCAATGCCCTTGGTGTGCACTTTGGGTGCCTGGGCATCCATGCGACCAGTATTGACATGGTGGTTATTACTCTCCTGCAGCCAAGCACTATCTCCTCACTTTATCCTCTTTTGTCTGACTTTGTTGCTATGGGTTTCAGCTTGTTCCTGTGGTAATAAGAAGCTCAAGTGGGAATGAACAAATACTTTTTTTTTTTCCTGTTGCACCGATGTGTTCATCAACATGAAAATATTGTTCAAGGAACAATAACAGTTGATGTTTATTAGTACTACTTACAAAAAACAATCCGGGGTACAGTACGTTGTTTAGCAAAATCATATAGAAAAGTGCAAGAATTGTAAAACCTCCCTATATACTGTATCCTGAAGCTACTTTTATAAGTAGTGTAGAACAAAGATACATTTTCCAGTCTAAACTTCTAACTAGAACATAATCTATCCTATATACATAACTCTATTCCCTTCACTTCTATTTTGTACCCCCACTTTGAATTATCTTCTTGAGTCTTATTTTATTTTTATTTAATTTAATTTATATTATTCTATTCACTAACTGCATTGCATTTTAGGAATCAGTTAGTTTCAGTTAGTTAGCTAGGTAGGAAATAGGTTAGCTATTATGTTCAGTTTAGTAACTATTATGCATAATCTCCGGGTGCGTTGCAAAGACATTTCACTGCATGTATGAAGGTATGTATATGTATGTGACAAATCAACCTCTTGAATCTTGATAATCATACGTTATATGTAATCTCTTGGATATAGTAAAATTTCAATGATCTATAATTGAAATATTTCCCAGGCTACGTTACTGAGACTGTAACAAGTAAAACTAATTTAAAAATTATCCCCTTTATTGATAATTGATTATCATTTTTTTAAATTTAATAAACTGTGTTTATTAACGTGTGACATTTAAGTGGAAGTTTCAAATGGATTTCTGGAATTAAGAGATCTTATGACGATTTGCATGGATCTCCACTTTAAACCTGCTTATCATATTTATTGAATTGATTTTTACTCTAAAAGCTTATTTAGCGACATTCAGACTAACACCAGAAGGATATTATTGCACAAACTGTGTAGTGGATGTGGCGTGAAGACAAGACATCTTTACCTTCCCAAACTATGTTCATCACCCTTAAATGAAGTAGGGTTTCTTTCATTTCATACAGTATCAATAAACAAGGAACCCCCATTGCCAACACAATAAATATTCTCCTACGCCACTTTCCTCTGCACAGTGACATGTACATTATTGTACATGCGGTCATAGAACTTTTCGGCACGGTCGCGCGATATGCACGTTATCAATCAGACAACACTCTGCATTCCTGCATTCCGACATGGCACATTGCCCGATGCCAAGATTTTAATTCCATTGCAAGAAGATGCACAATGGGACCTTCTCAGCTTGATGGCTCCATCCTTTTTATCCCGGCCATCTGCTCGTATGGATAAATCCCCCCCTGCCAGGCGTTGTCACTATGTGCTACTCCTAAACAACTGACCTAGGCATATGGACGCTTCATTCACAGACTGAACTCAGGTGGTGCTGAGCAAGTTAAAGAGCCACTATCAGGTTACATTTTCTAATGAATTTATATTTATGGAGAAGATGGTTTAAAAAAATATAAATTAAATAAACTTTTTTACAAGCAGCAAGGGAAAAAATACTGGAACAATGTATGTGTTTCAAAGTTCACATAAGTTTGTAAGTTCACGTGCAAAAAAAGCCTTTTTTTTTTTTACATCTCGGTCGGTGACATCACGCTGGGTAAACACTGACTGCCACAGCGTAGTAGCAGGGTGGTAGTCAGTCAGCAGATCGGACAGTTTCACAGCTATTTGGGATGGTGAAGTATTGTGTTTGTGCAGGTTGCTCAAACTTTCACAACATAAAATAAAAACAAAATAAATAACACAGCTGAGGCCATGGGCCGTCAGTGCTTGCACAAGCACCTGTGAAGCAGGTGGTTGGAGTGACTAGTCTCCCCATTACAGAAGTGCAGGATTTATTATTTTGAAGTATACCAACAGGGACCACAGTAAAGTTAAAGAGAATGGAGTGCACGGGTTTTGTTTTGTTCAAGTAGGAAATGAAGGAAAACAAATGATTGTAAACAAAAACGCTCTGTCTTTTAAAACATGAGTTCCCAATTTATATTGGTTGGGAACCCAACTCATCCTCACCAACTAATCTCAGCAGAAATCACCATGCGGCAGAGAGGCGGAGCTGCATGCAGGTTCTGACTCTCCTTAGAAATAATGCGTTGGTTCTTAGTTGGTTCTCACATTAAAAACCTATCTATCCATCAGAACAAGACTGTGAAAAATTACATGTCTCCATTCATTTTAAGTCTCTTTCCCAATACAATGAGTTTTTTTTGTTTTTCTTTTGTGCTCCAACCGCCAGGTACCACGGGTTTTCCCAGCGCGCATCCTCCTGCCAAGGCCTAGTACATGGGCACAGATACCTGCCGCCTTGTGGCTCTCATAGACAGGCATCCGTTTATACCATGACACAAGGGACGTCTCCCCCTGCTTCTGATTCTGCTGTGTCAGGCGGTACTGATCTTGGGGACGTCACAACGGCTCAATCGGAGCTGCACAGCCAGGAACCGGAAGGAACGTTCCCTGACGCCTGTTACCGCACCTCTAAGTCAGGTCTGGTTCCTCTTTCTGCCATCATTTCCAGTCATGTGTGCTTGCGTGTGTGCATGCTTGCGTGGGCAATTTCTTTAGCAATTCAGAAGTACAGCATCTCAGACTCGGCAATCACTGCGTGTGAACGTTATTCAGTGGAGGAAGAAGACCTTTTTCTTAGTAAGTCAAATTTCAAGTACTGTGACACCAAATGACTTTAGTATAAGTGAAATTACCACATTGACATTTATACTTAAGTAAAAGCATATAGGTACCTGCTCTTAAATGTACTTAAAGTCTTTTCATGTCCAGTGCCCTGATATGACAGAGCCTATAATAATTCATAAAGTGCTACTGTACCTTTTTTTCAAGTCATGGTTTCCTTCCCCTCTGTTACTTCTCCATGCTCTGAACCAGTCATCCCAAGAACACCTCCTCACCCTTTCCACTTTGTTTTCTTCTGTTCTATTCTCTTCTGTTCTATTCTGCTCTCTTTTATCTACTTCTGGTTCTGAGTGATAAGACCATACTGCTACTTTAACCCTGCTAATTCAGTAATGCAGCATTTTAAAGCTGGGGCACAAAGAGGGAAAACAAAATGTCTAGGGTGTGAAATGGTACATTTTCTTCAACATCAGAATCAAATTAAATGTCCTCGTACATATTAACAAGCAAGGAATCCTAACACGAAACCTTGATCCAGACACTATGGATGGAGGCCAAATATTATTTTTTCAATATACAGATGTAGTATGTAGTCCCATGTTCATCCCTCTATTTAATCCAGATAAAACGTCCGTCACTGAGCTCCATTTACACAGGAATAAATAAGGAATTATTGTTGTGCTTAATCCTTCAGTTATGAGAAAATAATATCTGCTTGATCTCAGATCCATCAAATGGGAAGAATGCAGTTTTTATGTGAATTTGTAGTATGTGTTTGTGTGTGTGATACCTACATGCATGTACACACACACACACACACACACACACACACACACACACACACACACACACACACAGTACAAAATATTTGATTGGAGAGGGAAGGAACCCTTTTGAATGAAGGAAATGTTAGCGAAGCACAATAAAGACAAAATGTCCATTTGTTCACACGCCAAATGATGAGCCCAAAGTTTGACTCATGATGTTTGAAATCATGATGTTCATTCTACCTAAGAACAACAGTTATATACAAAGAATACTGTATATACAAATAGAAATGATGTGAGAAATGATACTACCTACAAACGTAACGGCACATTTCAATCTAAATATAGTATAATATATAATATATATATATATAATATAATTTTATAAAATATAATATAATATATAATAATATGGGGATATTATATATATAATATCCAAGATGCTACATTCATTAATAGTACAGACCTGATATTGAAAAGACCTCTCTTTCACTTGTACTCTCTCGCTCTACACACACACGCACTCACTCATAAGTTGACTACGCCGAAATAAAATGTTCGATAGCCTCCACTTTTCCACCGTGATGGACTGTTTTCGGGGTAATTGTCTGTGTGCCATGATTTCCCTCAAAGCCTTGGGACGGTGCCGCGCTGCCAGTGCCACTACACTGATTGATGCCCTCTTCTCGCCTTTTGTCACGGCTGCCATTGTGGTTAATGTGTTTTGGTTACCGCGGCTACAGTAACTTGTTGTCGCATGTGTTATTGATGAGGTAAGCTCGGAGAAACAGAAGGCGTCGGAGGGCGGGAAATTATTTAAAAAAAAGATACGTGTGGGTATTCACAAGAGGCAGAATGAAAATAGGGAGCAGCAAACCACGCTAATTCCAATTTGCATTTCCCATAAACACCACATCTCCAAAGAGACACGTAGGATATTTTGGCTTTCTAAGACCTTCATCTGATGCGTTCATTCAGAGTGCAGCCCACTCCCCCCACCCCCCTCACGGATCATTTACATTTTTTAGCATTCGTCTTCCAACGGGGCAGATGCAGCGGCAGCTGTTGGAAGGCCCTCCGATGCCTTCGGATGAAAAGGAAGAAAAAAAAAACCCATGGGAGACGAAACAAGAGTTTTGACGGGACAGGTGGCGTGAGCGGCGAGCGGGAACCTAGAGCCGGGTTTCTGTGGGAAGGTGGAAGGATGAGCCAGAATTCCTGAGCTACACTAGAACATCTTCCTCTTTTCGTCACTGAAGTGGCCGTAGTAGTGCCCCGGGGATCACTCCATTTCTCTGACAAAACTAAAATTCTGTAGGTAATTTATGTCTTGCCAGGTACGCTCCAAACCACCCAAAACAGCCTCTTAAGGCAACCCTAATAACGTCTGTAATTACCAGCCATAATAAAGTGCATCTCCGTGGCGGAGAATGGAGGGCATTTTGCGTTTGAGAGTGGTGCTCACTTAAAGAGCACTTAGCTGTGTTCTCCATGAGGTCAACTGCTGAGTACGTTGATGAATTCACACACTGTACACAGCTGACACTTGGCGACGACGCGGGGAGACGCTGCTGTGAAATACGTACTGTAGGACTCATGGCGTGCTCTCAATAATGTGGACTGGGAAAAAAGGATGTGGTTAATAATAAATTGTTATATTAAACTATGGCAGCCAGTTGCTTGAAATGCAGAGGGAGGTTGGTCACACTATGGCCATATTATTGTTTTGCATCAATCCAGAGGGAATAGGTAAGGTGTTTTTTGAATTAAATAATAATTATAATAAATATATAATTATATCTAAATATTAAATGTGTATATGGTTGATCTCGGCTCAAAACCTAAATTAACGCTACATACTGGTCTTGCTTGTAGTCACAAAAAAAGAAAAAGGGTATCCTTTCAGGTACTGCACGGAGCTAAGAATTGCCAATCAGCGAGGGCAAAATGCATCGTGCTGTAGTCGTCCTACATTAACTTAGTCACTCCCAGTTTACTTTCAAACCGTCCCCTGTTCCAAATAAAAGACACATCCATCCAGAGAGAGAACCTTCTTAACAATATAATTAAATCCAACGGTTCCCTCGTCTCCCTAAATAGGTTTTGCCGTGGCCGGCCCTTTCCCTTTTCTGGCGCCGGCAAACAGCGAGAGGGCTCCAGAAATAATTGGTCCGCCGTTAAATCGCCCGCACCAGTTTCTGTTAATAAAGCTCTGTTCAACAAAATACCCCGAAGACACGGTCTGTTGGATAATTTATACCTCTGCTCTCAGGCAACAAGTTAGCTTTAAATAAGAAACCGGGTCCCTAATTAGCTTTAGAATGTCACTCTCGGCCAGAGCTTTTGGTTGGAGGCGGATGACACACGCTGATGAACTGAGAGAACAAGAGGCAGAGAGAGAGAAAAGAGAGAGATGACAGAGAGTCAAAGCATGGCATCACAAATACTGTCGGTGTAGGATAACATCGCAAATTTGTACTGGGCTCTGGTAGTGTGCGGTTTCTTGTCCATGGATTAGATAACTTGTGTTATAGTTATTAAATAAGTTTCCCTCTGGTCCATACTTACTTTCTGGACTATTGTATATATTAAAGACTGGATGTCTTCATTACAGCATTTCCCATAATGTAAGAATGCTGATAATCACATTATATTGGTGCAGCTTCTGCTGCAATGAAATAGCACACATAAAATAGAAACAAATATAAATTAATCGAACTCCGATCTGTTGGGTACTCCCCGCATCTTTCCACTTCAGTTAAAAAAATAAAAATGTAAGAATACAAATTTAAGCCTTAAGACCAAAGAGATACATGTTTCTAACCCAGTAAGATTCTCGCTGTTGTTGCTTATTGTCATGAGAAGCTTTTGACAATCCTCACGTCCTCAAATTTCACTTTTCTTAAAGAATGTGTGTACTGAGATGTACACAAAAGGGTATTGAAAACAGTAGTTGCTTTATTGCTCTCTGTACTGTCCTGCATGATGGCTAATGGCTCCCAAGTGTCATATTTTACAACACACTTCTATAATTGACTTATTCACATCTACAATGCATAGTGCATGGCTCTGGAAATCAAAGCCACAATTATGTGAAGTGCCTCTGGTGGCTATTTTCAAAACACCATTTAACCCAGCCTATACCGATGCCATTTAATAGAAAACGGGCCAAATTAAAAATTCAAACTCATTCAATACATTTTCCCTCAAATGTTTCCGTCATTCTGAGATCTCCCAATATTCGTTTATCAGGAAATTGTTTAATTTAAGCTATTTGATGATATCCAAAGGGTGTGTGGGTATGATTTATTGACTATTCTCATTGGCGGCCTACTGTTCAGTGTGTGTGTCGGTTTACACTCTTGGTTACCATGGAAACGCTGCCCCCCTCGTGTCCGTGTTCCCAATTTGCGTCTACGGCTCAACAAGCAAGATGGCTACAATTATGCAGTTATGTTTTTGGCTTCAAAGCAGCCCTTTGTGAATAGGGTTGCGTTGTCCATTTCATATACAGCGGATTCACATTATTTGCCTTGACTTGTCCAACACAATCACACACACACACACACACACACACACACTATGCAGGTTCCATCCAAAGAGTAAAATCACTAAAAGGGCCCCCCCCCCCCCCCCCAAACCCCCTGTGGAGCCTTTCCTGAAGCTAGAACACACCTTGTCCTATCAGGGTTTACGTCCTGAAGAAGTGGGTCACCAGGCGCACAGGGAGATGATGTCACTGCACCTGTTGTTCCATTAATTCTACTGTCCTCACCCGCTTGATAATAATGCTGAATTCACAACTTCCTGCTCATGAATCATGCATGTTGGCCTCGTTGTCGTTCACTCTGCTGAAACACATAGCCCGGCATTTATTTTTGTACACAAATACAGTCTCAAACACACACACACACATACACACATACAGATACACATTTTACAAGAACACAGTTGTGCTGAGTGATGCTCACAAACCAACATACAACCTTAAAGCACACTCATACACACATACATACAGTACACTTATGGTCATCAGACACTCACACACCGACTTTTCTCACAATGTATAAATGAAACTACAAAACACTCACAAAATACATGGAGGCACACACACTTACATGTTGAAGACACACACACACACACACACACACGTGCACATAAATGCAAATGCATTAGGGGCTCATTAATTCACCAGGTGAAGACCCCCCGTGGGACCACACAACACATGAGCATGTTGTACATTTGGAATGCCACAAATAGCCTGGGGTTTCAGTCGACAAACCAGGTAATAAAAAACCAGCACAGTCAGAGTGAAAGACAAAAGACAGGGCGATTGGAAAAAAAAAATAAAAAGGAGTACACTGGAATAGAATGTGAGTAGTGATGGAAACATAAATTGTATGAGTTGCAAGTGAGACTAAATAAAGGAGAATGAGGGACAAATGATTGAGTGGCTGAATGGAAAAAAAGCAAGGGCGGTAGAAGAAGATAGGTAATAAACAAAAGGATAAAGAAAAATAACACAGGGAGGACAACTTAAGAAGAGTTAGATATAATTTATATATATATATATATATATATATATATATATATATATATATATATACACACTGTGTAAATACATCTGCTGATGCCTCTGGACACATCATCAGTGATGTTCCTGGAATCATTGGGTGTTTTGGGTCTTTCAACATCATACACCCTCATCCAGGTGACCCAGCCGGGGCTGATCCAAACCCAGCTTGTGTCCAGATGGAAAACTAACTACCATGTCTCCACTGTTCTCCTCTCTTGAGCCACAGCCATCATGAGGCCCTCTCTGCTGCCTCGGTGGTACTGCGGATGACTCTCCTCTTTCTTTCTCCCTCGATGCCTAAACTGTTGAAGGCTCTGGCCAAAGAAGGAGCCATGAAACCTCTGCATCCCACCTCCACTGGGAGGCACCTCACTCTCCATCCAGCCTGCTGACAGTCGCTGACCAGTCCCGCGTACTTGGAGAGCTTCCTCTCAAAGGTTTCTTCCAACGGGACTGTCAGCTCCAGCAGCATGGCTTGCTTGGTGGTCTGAGACACGAGGACGATGTCTGGTCGCAGGGTGGTAACAGCAATGTGGCTGAGGAGCATCAACTGCCGCTCGAGGTCCACCAACAGCTGCCAGTCTCTTGTGGAGGTCAGGATGCCTGCATACACACATATAAATATACATATATATACATATATATATATATATATGTATATATACACAAGGTAAAACAGCCCCTGTTTTATATTGTTTTCCATGATGAAACAGTGTTCTCTCACTCTTGGACGTTTGACAGAACAATCGAATTCCTAAATCAAAGTCACAGCCAAACAACAGATAAATGCCTTAATTTCGCGTGACCTTGGACCACAGCAAATAGAGTAAAAGAACAAAAATCTTCTATCCTGCCATATTTTATTGCGTAATAGCTATCTTTTCAAGTTTATTTTGCCTACATTTTGGAATTTCCGGTATATTTCACATAATCTTGCCATATTTTATAGTGTACAGTTAACGGTGAGGTTTATTGTATTGCAGTTCCGCCTGCCACCTGAACGACTTTTCTAGGTGCAAGCTGACAGAGACGCAGGCAATGATAACAAAAATGCACCAGTTTATTTGAGAAAGTGACAAGATGTAACAAGCCTGGAGCAGATTGTCAAATTTGTCATGACAAAGGCTCTCCCTGTGTGTGTGTGGGGATGGATGATTTTATCCTGTGGTCATTGATTGCTCTGATGAACAAGAGGTGGACAGCCACTGGTCCCATTTGTTCTGCTACTCCTTCCAGTGCTAGCCCGGCTCCCACACCCCTGGCAGTCTCCTTCCCGAGTTACATTCTAGATGAGTCGCAACAGGGGATATGCTTCGGGCCGAGACGGCCCCTGCCAGAGGAGGCTCCAACCATCCCAATCTTCCAGAAGGAACACACAGAGCTGACGCAAGGTTGGGAGAATCCCTTTTCGGACCATGCATTGTTGAGGGGACTTGAGGCCTATGGCTGTGTGGACCATCTGGCCGTCCCCCCAGTGGGAGGATCTGTTGCTGGCTCGGCCATGTTGGATGAGGGAAAAGAGCTGCGGAAACAGTGGAAAGAAAGTCACAGACCGCTCCCTCCACCTCACCAGATGCATGGCCCAAGCTACCAGACGTAGCATTGGAGGCTGTCTGGCCCTGTATCGGTCACACTGGTTGGGCCTAACTGGACTCCAGGACTGGGATTAGGCACCGCTGCACAACAGCCTGGTGTACCCCACCGGCGTTTTCAGTGAGGGGATGGGCCTCATGACAGCGAGGTTCGAGGAGGAAAAGAAGAGCCTGAAGGCTATTCAGTCCTTGATCCTCGGCACAGCTTCCTCCAAATGCGGCAGTAGACGTGAAGCGGAGGTGAAGCCGCAGAGACAGGAAGGGGGCTTCTGTCCCCCTCTGCCTCCTCGGAGCTCCCAGGGGTAGAAGAAGCTATGAGGCTGGACTCGTTCCACCCCACCTGCCAAGCACAGGAGAAGCAGAGGCAGCTGCGCCCCCAGGACCGCTCCTGTTCCTGAGTGAGGCTACAGTAGGGCCCATCACATATTCAACAATAAAATGTTGAAAATTTAAAAAAACACTGTGCACCAGGGGGGAATTTTTATCAGAACATATCACCCGTGAGGCATCAATTGGCCATGAGCGGGCACATGCCCGACCCATTGAGCGCTGCACACATGTATCCACAGGGCGCCCAGGCTTGAAGCACGTACACATAGGACCTGTGGGTCCAAGAACAAGCGGCTGCATGAGCACGCGCTCAACCGATTTACGTACACCCGGAAATTAAGCGGAGGTGCACCCACTCCGGTGGGCACAACAAGCTGGCTTGGTGCATGTGAACCAAAAATCCGTGGATCCGGAGGATAGTCACTGAGGCCTGAAATCATCTAATCCGCCTGCTTTGAGAGGAAAGGTCATATTGGTGATCCAGGAAGGTGAGTTTCTCTTTGCATGCGCCGTAAGCGAAACTGGCGTTTTGCATTATGGCCGGCTTATGGCGCATGCACCCATCCCAGGCATCCCTAGTCCCTTCTTGGAAATTAAAATTTCAATAGCCGTTCAAGCCCCTACACACAGCAGACATCAAAATTGTTTCTCTGAAGATGGCCTTGCTGCTGGTGCACACCTTGGCGATACGGGTAGGCAAGCTGCAGGTACGGTCTGTGAACCCATCCTGCATGTAGTTCATGGGTGGAGGTGATAGAGTGTGCTTGTCCTAATGCTTCTTTCACCCCAAAGGTCATTACCGCTCCTTTTCGAAGTTAGGTCATTGAGGTACTGTCCGCCTCTCCCCAGCCTTTTGAGTCAGAGGAGCAGGGGACGCTCAACACTTTTTGCCCAGTTAGGGTGCTGCAGTGTTATGTGGACTGCACTAAGGAATTTAGGCATGGGGGCCAGTTGTTTGTGTGCTTCGGTGCCCAAGCCCAGTGTAGGCCCCTGTCTATGGAGTGCTTTGCTCATTTGCTAGTGGAACCCATAGACTTTGCATATAGTAACTATAGTATATAGTAACTGGGCCCCTCAGGGCCTGTGTCCACACTCTGCCAGGGGAGTGTCCTCCTCTTGGGCCCTCTTTAGAGGGGAGGATATACTGTATGTCTGGCAGCATCTTGGAGCTCCCCTCATACTTTGTTCATTTTTACGTGTTGGATTACTAGGTCTGCTCTGCCACAGGCAGTGTTTGGTGCACAGACCTGAGTATGCAGGTGTTAAAGAAAGTATCCCATAAGCATTTTTCTTCACGTCAACTGACATGTCTGGGATGTCAGTGGGGGGTATGTTCTCACATGAACCTCCCTAGGGTGATCACCATACTATCACACGATGGTTCACTGTATACAATCCCGTGAGTAAAAGATTGCAGTCCCTGTGAAAGGGAACATTTACTGTAGGTTGCGTAGGCAACTATGGTTCCCTGAGGAGGGATCAGATCTATTACTGTGCTGTCGGTGCCCTTCCGAGGTGCTTAGCACCTAAAAGAGGACGAAGCGGAAGTAGAGCTGCGAACCCCCTTTTGCCTTCAGAACTGCCTTAATTCTTCGTGGCACAGATTCAACAAGGTGTTGGAAACATTCCTCAGAGATTTTGGTCCACTATATACCCGCAGGTGCGGGACAGAAGTGCGGCCTCGTCACTTCTCTGCCTTTCAGGCATGAGTGCAGAGGGTTTTGATTGGTTTACGGGATCTGATGATTAGTCCCATGAGTAATAGATCTGGTCCCTCCTCAGGGAACCGTGGTTGCCTACCCAACTTACAAGTATCCATACCTTTAACAACCACAGGTAACAAACAAAGGTGTCCAAAAAACAAACCCAGACCCCTTTTCAGGAGACCTGGAACCCCAGAACTGCAAGGTCCAAGGGAGACAAGACGGACACCCCTCCTCCCTTCTGGAGCATGGGGTCTTGGACTGCTGTGCTGGCTGGTGGAGGTGTAGCCGGGCTTGGCTGTTTTGGAAGCTGCTTGGAGGGGTGGCCTTGCTGCTGGGCTGCTGATAGTCCTGGCGTTGGCTGCTTTGAGGAGTCGCTAGCTGCTGTGGGTGATTCCTCCCCTCTCCTTCACTGGACATGCGCTGTGTGCTGCTGCTGCCAGTCGAGATAGGGCTGGTGCTGTGGCTGTCCGTTGACCTGTTGGTGGCTCCAGTGCGTCTTCGGCCGGCCCTTTTGTGTCCCAGCCCAACAGTGGCCGCCAGTGTAGCAGTTCTCCTGCCACACTACCCTTGAGTGGCTTTTCTAGGTGCTTGCCGACACAGAGAAACAGTCAATGATGGTAAAAACACACCAGTTTATTGAAGAGTATCTATCTATCTATCTATCTATCTATCTATCGATCTATCGATCTATCGATCTATCGATCTATCTATCTATCTATCTATCTATCTATCTATCTATCTCGCAGTTAACTGGTTTCTTAGTTGCATATGAACATGTTAGAGATCTTAATATTGCCTCAAGTACAGTTAAAAAAAGAGAGATAGGGTGCGACGATATCTCTGTACGGCAAACATTGAGTTTCACCCCCATACAGGCCAAAATAGATAGCACACAGTGTTTGTGTGGATGCATTCCTGTTGAAGGGAATGCCATTGGGGCCCAGAGGGCTTTACACATTCCTCATCGGAGTGTAACACGACGGCTGCTATATTGTCCACAGTCTTTGGCATGTGAGGCGCACTGAGGGAATGCATACCAACACTTGATCTTCCAGGACAGGACAGAGGGAAGACAGAGTGAATGCACGGGCCCTGAAAAGCCGTGACATTTACAGAGTTGGGCTCGGCAGCTTGGAGAGGGGTGGTCGGTGAATCTTCGGTGTACAACTGTGTCGTATTCACTCCAATACATCTACTTACACTGGGTTTATTTGAGAAATGGCAGAGGCGAGATTGGGTACAGTCATCCCGATAGACGTTTTGGACTCGAGGGAGGGCTGAATCATTATTCTGCGACTAGTAAGTCAGCATCGGCACCAGGTGCCCTTTAATTTGCGGAGTGACATTGTTTTATAGGTTTTGTGCAAAGTGTCATTGGTGGTCATAGTACTTGGTGACGTGTGAAAAGGCCAACGGGACTCAACATGAAGTCAAAGGCAGAACTGGTGGTAGTGGTAGGAGGGCAGCGGCATCGATGTGTCTGGGAGAAGCATTGATTTTCAGTTATCCAATGCGCCGCAGGTGAATGCGTCACATCGAAAGACCCCTTTTCTTCACTACGGCTCCAGGTCTTTGAAGTTTATGCCAATGAAAGGCGGAGTGTTGCCGTAACACTGGCAGCACTTAAACCGGCGTCTAACTGAAAATCAATTATACGTTGAACAAAGTCGCCCTTCCGTATCCTGATGTTGTAGGTCAGATAGGCACTCACTCTGTATCTCCATTACGTCGCCACAACCTAAATTGCCTTTTAAGGTTTGTCAAAATTATCTCTCAGAGCCCCAATCCCCAGTCCCCATCAGTTCAAAAGAAAGCAGACAATTGTTCATCTCCCAGAGCACTTCTCCCGGACAACATTGGCCTGACACACCACCTGCACAGAAAACGTGCAAAATAATGTAGCTAGGCAGGTCGCCATTCCCAATATGATTTTAGACCGACGCTGTGATGTTCGAGAATAAGAATAGTTCTTGGACAACCATTTTATTTTCACCCGCTGGAGTGCTGACTGGCCCAAGCAATTAAGCAAGACGTTCTTCACAGGAATCATAATACAATGAATCCCTTTGCGCTACTAGTTTCTATTTTGGAAGTTGAATAGACTTCATACTTCTCACATCCCTTTAGCAGCAGAGTTGCAGAAGTAGCAGCAAAATGGCAAGAATAACAGGCCGTCTTTGAGAAAAAGCCTGGGGAAACAGCTGCTGGAGCTTTGGGGGCAGGTGCAGCAGCAAAGAAAGCAGGATGGCAGGGAACATCTGCTAAAGTGCTCTCCTACTACACAGAAGCGATGAGAGGCGATGGAGGCCAGGCGGACAGCGGAGCAGAGTCAGTGGCTGGGAAAATGTCAGGGCAACGGACCGTGTTAAAACAAAGCTAGGAAGCTTTTAGCCTGCTGTGCGAATCTTATAAAAAGACACTTTCTTTTCTATGTTTGATATGTGTTCCAGACATCCCCGCCTGTGTTCCGGGGTGATGGTGACACACTGTACATTAGAGGGCACAGCTGGATCCAATTTCCTTTATGTTTTGTTGCACGTGTGCATGTTTTCACTGCTTCTCGGTCTCATATTACTTGTCTTATTTGATAGCAGAACATCTTGTACAATCAAGGAAGAAACAGTATGGAAACCCTTAACTGGATAGATTATATTAATACATTGGTCATGACACATTTGAAACAAAAATATTTATTTACTTTAAATCATCAACTACACTACAATCACAAGGTCCAGAAGGACATGGTGGGGGTTCTCAACCATTTTTGTTGCCCAAGAGTGTGTGTGTGTGTGTGTGTGTGTGTGTGTGTGTGTTTGTGTGTGTGTATTTACATTTAGAGTGGATATGTAACCTTAATCAACAACGGCCGTTTTTGATTCCAATTAAACACCGTAGTGCTAATAAAAGTAAAATGGCATTAGCATTATTGACTGGTAGGTCGAATAAAGTAGCACATATCAGCCATCGTCAACAACAATTTGATCCTGTAGTGCACTGGATAAATGACACACAAGGCAACTGTTTCAACCTATATACATATACTGTTATTAGGATTGTTTATCTTTTTTAGTGAACTGTTTTTAGTGTCAAAGTTTTATTCTATATCTAGTTTACTGTTATTTATTTTTTTGTCGAGCAGTAGTCTCCAGTCCCAAAATTCTTGCAACAACAGCAATTAGAGAGTGTGACAAATTTTCTTCTGTTTTTCCCTTCATTATTGTTTGTGGCTGGCACCACTGATTTCAATGCATTGCAGTTCACTCGTAATTCTTGTAAGCAGTTTGATGTTGAATAAGGCACTATTATGTGAAGCTGTTTCATTAGAAATTGGTATTGACTTCTTGGATGGAGCTCCACATGAATTATCTATCTATCTATCTATCTATCTATCTATCTATCTATCTATCTATCTATCTATCTATCTATCTATCTATCTATCTATCTATCTATCTATCTATCTATCTATCTATCTATCTATCTATCTATCTATCTATCTATCTATCTATCTATCTATCTATCTATCTATCTATCTATCTATCTATCTGTCTGTCTGTCTGTCTGTCTGTCTGTCTGTCTGTCTGTCTATCTATCTATCTATCTATCTATCTATCTATCTATCTATCTATCTATCTATCTATCTATCTATCTATCTATCTATCTATCTGTCTGTCTGTCTGTCTGTCTGTCTGTCTGTCTGTCTGTCTGTCTGTCTGTCTATCTATCTATCTATCTATCTATCTATCTATCTATCTATCTATCTATCTATCTATCTATCTATCTATCTATCTATCTATCTATCTATCTATCTATCTATCTATCTATCTATCTATCTATCTATCTATCTATCTATCTATCTGTCTGTCTGTCTGTCTGTCTGTCTGTCTATCTATCTATCTATCTATCTATCTATCTATCTATCTATCTATCTATCTATCTATCTATCTATCTATCTATCTATCTATCTATCTATCTATCTATAACAACAAAAAGGGGAAAATCAAGTTTCAATGGAGTTAAGAGTGAGACGTCAGATAAGGGGTGAGTGTGTTCCTTTACAGTTCTCCCGCCACCGCCACCTGATTGGTCTGGTGGCAGAGGTCTCTATCCAGAGAAATAGCACGACTGTTTGCTGATCGCTCGATACAGGACACAGAGTGATGTACTGCCTACCTTCCATCAGATGTAATGGGTCATAAATGTAAAGTGCCAAGTCGTGGTGATTTAGCACTCACATAGACTCAAGAAATAAGAAAGATTTACGCAGCTGTTATTGGACATAAATAAAGCCGGATGGGATTCTTAACTGGGGCACATTCTAGTGATGACCTCCATCACTATTGGCTTTGCATTTGCAAAAGAGAACTATATGTGGCTATGTTTGTGTGTGTGTGTGTGTGTGTGTGTGTGTGTGTGTGTGTGTGTGTGTGTGTGTGTGTGTGTGTGTGTGTGTGTGTGTGTGTGTGTGTGTGTGTGTGTGTGTTGGGGGGGGGGGGGTCTGTGCATATTTATAATCACATTAATGCACGTGAAGTAACATAATCAACGGCGGCCTTTTTTGATGCCAATTAAAGATCGCAATGCTCATAAAAGCAAAACTGCATTAGCATTATTGACTGGAAGGTAGAATAAAGTAGCACATCAAGCGTCGTCAATAACAATTTGATCCTGCAGTGTACTGGGTTAAAGCAGTAATGCAAACAATTCACTTTTCGGCAAATTTCAATTTTTTTATGTCAATTTGGGTGACTTGTGTGAATCATCTAGATCCGAAGAGGTATTTTTTGGGGGGGTTCCACTGTTGCCAACTCTTTCCCAATGAAAGTAGCTAGCACTAGCTCCAAGAGAATCTAAAAGTCACTAGATGGCGTCATCCACTCATTTGCATATTGGTGACGTCATTGCACATTCATTTGCATAAAGCTTGGTAATTGTGTAGGTTGCAGCAAGGGAGAGATCACCTTAAGCCATATAAGAGGGTAGATAGATAAATCTTGAGCCAAATAATCACAGATTCACTACAGGGAAATCGATGAAGTAAAAAAGTGAAAAAAAGAAACTCTACAAAGGGACGCCACACCTACTGACTGCCTGCGCACGGTGCAAGAGGAGAGGGAGAGACAGCTGCGCTGTTGGCAGAAGAGCTGTGGACTACAATTACTCTGCGCAGCATGATGCATGGGAATGAATTACAATATAATATATTGTATAATATATTTAATATATTTCCCGCCTTTTTCCCGATGGTCTGAATAAGTCGCAAAATTTGTCGCTGTTCGCTTTTTAGAAATAAAGTCACTAAGAGGGTCTGAAAATTTGCTAAATCTATCGAGAAAGTCACCAAATTGGCAAGACTGTCAGGTTCAGGTGGATTAGAAAGCACTCCAAAGCAGGAAGTGAGGCTGCGTTCACCGGCACTCGCAAAACTGTAGTTTGTGTTCTAGCTACTTCACAAATTAGTTAGGACATTGAAATGAAGTTCAACTACATCTTAACTACTCTCAAATCACTCCATGGTCCCCGTTACTAATTACAGACATAGAAGCGCACACACACGCACACACACACACACACACACACACACACACACACACACACACACACACACACACAGACACACACACACACACACACACACACACACACACACACACACACACACACACACACACACACACACACACACACACACACAGACAGACACACACACACACTGTAGTTAAGAGGGGGTTAGGCTGGGGGTTGCTGGCAGATTGATTAACCAAAATAGATTGCAGCTGATATGGAACCTGGTCAATGCATTGAACCGTAATGTCTTCATAATTTCATTTAGCCCTGCTTAATGTAGTAGAGCCGTTGCGCCTTCGCATCGCCTTGCATGGAAAATTAATTGAAAGTTCTACCTGGGCTCATACATCATGCTTTGAATATGTTATTCCGGGGCTGAGGTGGACATTTTTTCACTTGACTCCTGGTTTTATAAGGTGGGTGAATTAAGCTATACCATCGACTGAACGATGTTTAACCTAGAAGTTCTACCCTGGGTCATTTTATTAACGTTTTGGCACAATAAGACCGTGAACCATAAACCATGAACATTTTACATATTCATGGTTTTCATAGAACCAATGGGTATATACAGCGACTGACTGACCCGTTTTCTGTAAGCAAACCTCCACTGCGTTAATTAGAAACGATGGATGCATGAGGGTTGAAAATGATGATGGGTGTAGGTGAAGATGGCATTAAATAGCAATCCAGTATTATTTGTATCGAATCCACAGGAAGCCTCGTGAAGCTCCAGTGACTTTAATATTGGCGTGATTTATTGGACCGTCCCTATTGCCAGTAGATATGCCCTTTATGATATCTTTTCAACATCAATACGTATACACACTCACACATGCAAAAGCACACACCTACTGTAAACAAATACACACACATCCTAACAACCAATCCCTTCATACCTCCAACCTTGATTATGTCAGACATTCATGCTAGTTTGCTGTGACTTTGATAATGGTATGATTTATAAGATACCGTTCATCTTACAAATGCATGAGTCTTATAATATCTTCACCCCCTCCCTATACACACACACACACACACACACACACACACACACACACACACACACACACACACACACACACACACACACACACACACACACACACACAGCACCCACATCTCACCACAAGTTCATTCTAGGTTGATGATCCCCTGTTTATGGCCCTCAGACTAAGTAAAGCCATTATGATTCCATATGTGCTCTCCTCTCTGTGGATCGATGGTCTGCTTGCATGGCCACGCTCCGGCAGCTGCGTTATGGGGGCTTTACCTTCCACGATCGAGGTGGACGCACAGAGCCAGCGCCGCTGCTACTGATGCATTTCCCCCGGGTATACGCCCCTTGTCAGTGGGGAGCCGGCGCTGTCGCTGAAATACTGAGTGCAGCGCTGGTGAGGAATGGCTGTGTCTGTTTGTGTAACAAACAACCCCGCCCCCCACCCTCCTTACACCCAAACACATCTATATGTCTTGTGACCACAGATGAAGGGTTGAGACTATAATCAACCGTCTCTATTTTCCATTGTTTTCCATCGGACTTTATTGTTGTCTCTGTGACTGATGAGGGCCCATGGCCATGTCCGTAACTGAGAGATCATGTGATTTGTGATCAATAAACCTTTATTGGCTTTATCGAATGGAGAATCTTCGTTTTTTGGTGCTTTTAGTGTTGATTGGTTGTGTTGGTGCAATCAGACTTCTATTTTCACACAGTTATTTGTCATGCATCTCAGGAATTTTGACTGTCCCTTCACCCAGCTTTTCCACAAAATCACTCCCGTCGCTGCCCCAGTAACAACAAGTGGGCTGCAATTTTGTGATGGTTCGGGCAGTCTGTCAATGTTTTCAACCTGCATCTCAAATGCATCCCTCAGTTTGGGTCCCAATGCTAAAACCTTTCTGAGGACATATCGAACAGATTATTGATTTGTAACACTTTACTTCATCTTCATCAAATAGCACTGACATCTGTATGCTCCAAGATGGACGGCTTTGCCCACCCTTTGGCTCTCACTTTCTCACTCTGGACCCCCCCCCCCCCATCCCATCTTATTCCATCCCACCATCTCATCCACCCCCCTCAATCTGTGAGCCTCGCGGTCGATACCCATCGGAGGGTTATCGACATGAGCGATGGTCTTTCGACGTTTCTCTGTTGTTGAAACAGACGTTCTCTGCTGTGTGTCCTACATCCCATGTGGAGGTCAGAAACAAACAAATAAAGAGGCCAAAGCAAACAGAAAAGAACACAAAGTCAAAATGCTTCTCTGGTCATAGTAAGCGATCATCCTCTTTCCATCACCGTTTGGTTAAACCAGACACTACTTGGAAAAAACATTTGAGTAAAACAATCATCATATAATAGTCATATAATCCTCATCCACAGCCCACTTTCATTTTGAGTTTTTCATTGAACTGGCTCTTTTAGGCACTTTTGAGTCTTATGTTTAAATGTCCTTTATAATTTATGCTTCATGTCCTTGTTGTTATCAATGTCTTTGACAAGCACACACTAACACATTCCTAACAGCTAAATTGGCATGGAAATGTAATATTGAATCTGGATTCATTTCCTTGTTTCATAGGCCTCTTGGTTGACAATATCATTGCAAGAATAACGGATCCTCATATGGTTTCATACTTTTTAGTTATACACAATCGACCCACAAACCATGTAACCATTCAGTATAAAGCTTTTTGTTACAGGAAAAACAGGTAAGAAAATCCAGGAATTCACCATTGTCATTTATATTAATTACATAATGAACCAGGACACAATCATGTGTTTGTATGGCTATCCTTGGGGCTGGGCTCCCATGGATCTTAAGGAAATGTAGAAGTCCCTCAGAGGGATTCATATGAAATCTCCAATACTGAATATCTCAGCCAAGCACCTGAATAAGCAGATATCTGTATGACTGAATAACTTGACAGTAGCATTGATTATATATTGTTTTTACATAGACAACACTCAACTTTTGTTGTCAGATGGGCTTGGAAAATAAACAATTCACAAGTTTTTGTTTTTAACGAGATGTCATAGTGTGCCGTCTGCGTAGTGAGTTCACTCAAAGTCTTCTGTACCAAAGGGTGTTACTAACCGCAGAATGAGTGCGGGCCTTGATCCATGGCATTTTAATGTGTCATGCTTCACTGACATGTTCATTCCACACTCCGAGGCAGTGGTGCCTGCGAGGCCACAATCATTTCCCTCAACACCGCGGGCCACAACGCGTCTCTCATTCTGCAATCTGTGCTTAAAGAAGCATGAAACATCTCATCAGCTGAAAATGGCTGGCAGTGGCGTTGGTCGCTGTGTCATCCTTCCTCTTACCCAACCTTCCGCGGGGCAACCGCAAAACCTTGAGAGATGTTTCAACTTGCGTGTCACTTTCTTTTGTCGGCATCCGGCGTGACAAATCTCTAACGCCTGAATGTCACTGAAGGATTCTGTTCCTGCCCACCCCCAACCCACCCCCCCCCCGCCTGTGATAGTTATAAATAGTGGTTGTGTGCTACGTCAATGACGTCCCCCCCACCAGATCTAATGAAGATGGGTGGACCGTGGCTTCTTTCATAAATACCATATTGCATGTCAATTGAATCACTTTATAATCTCTTCCCCCCCTTTCTTGCTGTGTATCATCCTCTCTCCCCCCTCGCATTCTCTCTCGCAACATCAGGCAGAGTTTATGGGATGATCATGGGGCATATAGCATATCAAATGTGTTTCTGGGCTGCCCTGAACTTTAGATTTCCAGAGCCCATTATCACTGACACTCTTCATGGTATAGGTTTATTTAATCGTATACAGTGAATTTACAATTCAATTCCGTTGCAAACAGATCAGGAAGCCCGGCCTCTTCAAGCATTCCATTTTAATGGCAATTTAGGAGCGAGGAAGGACACTGCAAGGCTGAACATATCGTGGAACATCTCAACACATAGAGAGATCCTCCCAAATTCCAATGCATCTTGGGGTGAAATCTAAGGTTAATAGGTTTTTTTTTCTGTATTTATTTTCTTTCATGGTATATCTTGAGCCTGTAGTCACGTTCAGGAGGTCACAATCTGGATGAAAGTAACACAATAACAGTCTTGGAAAACCGCCAGTATGATTCACAGCATCAAGGTGGATGGACGTTAAAATACATGTTTCCAATAAATCATTCATGGTCAATCTTTATGCTCTGTTTGTGGGCGAAAGCCTGGTCAGGACTGAGTCTGATAGCTCAGGAGACGAGTAAAAGAAACGCGATATTAATCTGCTTATTACTTCCTTATTGTCGGGTGCTGTTGCACCCCTGCCTGTGAATTATGTGTATCCTGAGTGGAGAAAAAAGGATTATTTTTACCTGGGTCTTCCCGGGCAAATTTTCCGTGGTGAGACTTAATGCCAGGAGGAAGGCGAGAGGGGACAGGGTTGACTCCGCGTCTGGCTCCCTGAGGGTGATGGTATACAACCTGTGACAGAGGGAGGCCGTTGGGATAAAGGATTGCGGAGCGGTTGAGTTGAGACAATGGCCTTATTTGTTTGGTTGCTTTCCAGGTTCTCGCAGGCTGCGGAAGGAGGATAAGGGACAGAGAGAAGGAGTTGGAGAAGACGGACAGAGTGTTTCACCGAGATACTGTGCATCACAGTTTGTGGGGGTGGACCAATCAACCGTGGTGGGTGAGTTATCGACTTTCCGGTGACTGGAAGAAGGAGGATTGGGCCGTCAAACCATAAATAAATAAATAAATAAATAAATAAATAAATAAATAAATAAATAAATAGATGAAAAAGATATTGGCAAGGGGTTGTTGTCAATGTTTCATATGGGCCTTCCAGAAGGGATCAAATTCACTGATATCTTAGAGGACTCCCATGAATTTCCCATTGGAAGGCCAAACATTTCACAGCAGTTTGGTCACACCAGCCGCTACATAACTCGACAAGCTCCGCCAGCCATATGTTCTAGAATGATAGATACCTGACATGCGTCATGATACAAAAAAAAAAAATTCTATGTTTTCACCTTTAATAAAAACATAGCGTCTATGTAGGTTAAAAAAAAAAATAATAATAACAAAAAAATAAATAAATAAATATAGCTGTAGACAGCAATACACGGGGTCCAGTTTATTCATTTTAGGTATGTGTTCCACTTTTTTGGTTTCTGTAAAAGTATCACAATTTACTAAATTAAAAACATCGTAGAGTTACGTCCATGTTTCTGTCGTTCAGTTTAAATATTCCAGAAGAACGGTGTTATAAGAATTAATGGGATTTACAATATTGTGACTGACTTTGAGGACTGGATTTTTGGACAATGGCTTCTTTATTGTCTTGGATTTTTTTCGGCATCTGGAACAATGACAAAAACAAACTTTGTAAATACTTTTTTTACTCTTTTTATTTTTTAAACATAATAAATACATGTTAGTTGTAATAACTACTTTATTGTATTTTTTCTGATAATAATCTACAACTGGAGATTTCAGTTGAATAGATTACTTGTCTTTTGTAATGCAGACAACATGGAACTTTAACATTCATTTTGCTTTAAAATTGTTATGGAATAACTTGTCAATATTTAACGCTTTCTGTCTTTTAATTTAAATCTCCTATGTTTAGCTGTAGGAAACTGTTAATTCGTAACGTTTCTTTAAACCAAACTTTGTCATTCTTATAACTTACCTTGTGATGTGTAAGTGCATGTGTAGTCTCAGTGATGGTCGGTGAAGTTGTGTCTCATGTACATCAAGGATGATGTAATAACACATTTACATATTTACATTTTCAATAAGTTACGTTTCCATGAAACACGAAAATCATTGTAGTATTTCTGTGAGTAACTACCATTATGCGGCTTCTATTTTTCGACTACTCGCTGGATCTTGAATGCATCACTAAGTCATACATTCGAATGGACTCGACTTGACATTGGTCACAAGTTTTTGTGGACAACTTTTATTTCGTATTCTTCATGTTTCCGGCAAAGTAATGGGGACCAAAGAGATAAACTATCAATCGAACAGATCTACTGACATCCACCAGGTTAGAAAGTGAATAAATAGTTTGTAATGTTGAACCATTACAAATCACTACAAAGTCTACACAGCACACTGGACGAGATCATAATTTACATTGTGAATCAGAACCCCCACATTTATAGTAAATAGTATGACTTCCTAAAGGCTCTTACTGTAAATCTCATCTGGTTAATTTTGTTTACCAATAGTGACATGTCAATCAAGCATGACCAGCTGAATATTTGGGGTCAAAGTTCTTTGGTTTTTCGCTAATATCGCATCATCGATCCACATGCTCTGTATGTAGATCGATTTGGATGAGATTAAAACCACGAGATGCTTGTGACATACCAGTTTAAACGGCATTTTAACCGTGTTCGTAGCTTATGTCATTGCTCTGTTACAGATACTTTTAGCCGGGTTGAACATATTTTGGCGTCAAACGCATTGGATCATGTCTGCGATATCGATCAAATTTGGTCGGTTTTTCACTCATTTCTGCTCCATATGTGGATCCAGTGGGATGAAACTTCCACCATGAGGTGTTTGTCAAACAAGACGTGAACAGTGTATGTAGCTTCTGCCGTTCTTCTGTTTAAAATAGTTTTTGGTTTCAAAATTCAGAGAATTTTCCCGGAACAATATGCGGGCTGGACCCCTTATTATAATTATAACAATAATAAATATAGCTGCAGACAGCAATACACAGGGTCCAGTTTAGTTGTGTTGGGTGCTTTTTACAGTTTCTCGGGTTTTCATTGAACGCAGCATGGGCTCCTGTCTGTCGTCTCCTGGTTGCTCATCTCGTGGAGCAACCACTATGTGGTCTACACAGCACAACCCTCCTGTCTTTAAAACTACCGTGTCTGCCTATAAACCAGAACTTCTCATTGTTATAACTCATCGTGTTGTCTGTGGAAATAGAGCTACAGAGAGTGACAGGTGGCCATCTGGTGGCGTGTCAGGCACATCATTTATTTATTGGTTTTATACTTGGATTACGTTTTCAGTAAGTTACGTTTCCATGACATACGAAAAGCTTTGCGGTATTTCTGTGTATAATTACATTTGCACTTCTTTTTTCCCCGACGCCTCGCTGGATCTTGAACGCATCACTCAGTCGCACATTCCAGTGTTTTCGAGTGGAAGCGCTGACTCATTTTTAAGAATTACTTTTTCTTCTATTTGTCATAAATCCGGCAATGTAATGTGGACAATTTAATTAAAACATCAATCGAACAGATCTCCTGACATCTACTGGGGAGGAAGGTACATAAATATACACCTAAATCGATTTGGTTTGGTAACGTCGAAACACTACATAGTGACAGAGTCTAGACTGCACACAAGACACGGTCCAACTGAATATTCACAATCTGAATCTGTACCTTTATAGTGCATAATATGATGATGTCATAAAGCTTCTTACTTAATCTCTTCTTGTACATTTTAGAATGAGATGTTTGACGTGTCAGCTAACCAAGACCAGCTGAATATTTTGGGTCAAAGTTGTTTGTTTTTTCAGTCATATCTGCTCTTTATGTGGATAAATGGATTCAATTTACCCCACAAGATGCTTGTGACATAGCAGTTTAAACAACACCTCAACCGTCCTTGTAGGTTATGGCAAAGTACTTCTCCCAGATAGTTTTAGCCAGGTTGGACGTATTTCGACATCAAATGCATTGGCTCGTCTCTGTAACATGAATCTGAATTTGGTTGTTTTTTTGCTAATATCTGCTCCGTATTTTCAATGATTTGGATGAAACTTCAACTATTAGAAGTTTGTGACAGTGCGGTTCAAACAAGACGTCAACTGTGTTCATGTGTTATGCTGAAGTTTGTGTTCCAGATAGTTTAATGCTTCAAAATTTAGAGAATTTTCTCCCCAACAATAACAATAGGGGCTGGATAGGCAGGACCCCTAATAATAATAATAATAATAATAATAATTATAATATAATATCAATTTGAAATGTTTACAAATTAGGGCCCACCCATCTCCCAAATCCCAATCTCTGTTTATATATACTGTATATTTATATACTTTTTATATACAGTTGCTACGTTATACAATTTATGTATTGATTGTTATATGTTTACATAATAAACCATTATAAAATAATTATATATATATATATATATATATATATATATATGTGTATGCAGTTTCATCAATCTATAAATACCTGCAATCAAATATTGATTTGTCAGATTTATGACAGATTTATGTCAATAATATGAATCAAAGGTGTAGAGTTGAAAAATATATGCGACACCATATTGGTGTCGCACAGGAGGAAGAGGAGGGAGGGGCAGATGGAAGCGATAGATGAAAGAAGGCTGGAAATGTCCTCGGCCTCAGCTTTCGAGTCCTGCGGTCCTGGTCGGGGGGCGTCTGCTGTACTCTTCAACTGGGTCTCTTGATCCATTATTGAAGCAGCGAGATTAATCTTTCATGCACAGGAAATTAAAGAACACAGCGGAGGAGGAAAAGCAATGAGGAGAGAGATGGAGAGAAAAGAGAGCGAGGAAGATGGACAAGCAAATGGGAGCGCAATTGTGTGTGTGTGTGTGGGGGGGGTGAGGGGGGCTGAGGAGAAGTGAGGATGTAAAAGAGAGTAAGCAAACTTAATTCAGAGAGTGATCGAGGTGAGAGGAAGAGGCAGAGAGAGTCTGTTATGAAGTGAGAGATAGCAAGATGGTGTGTGGGTGTGTGTGAGAGAGGTGTAGATGAAACAGGACACCCTGTTGTGATGGCTTGGTTCACACATCCGAACAAACAAAGTGGAACGCTCTCTCCCTCTCAAGTGGGTTTCTTGTTTAACACTGCCGGGATCAATGAGTATGGATCATACACGGTGACACATTTAAGGCCATACTGGACTCCCATGGATGTTTCAGCTATGACACGGAAGTTTTTATTTATTTATTTTATATATATATATTCATATATATATGTATGTGTGTGTGTGTGTGTGTCTGTGTATATATATAGGTATTCACAATTCCAAATGTCCTTGTCCCTGTCCATGTCCTCCCCTAGCTATTCCACCCAGTCCACCCTGATCTTCACGAGTTACTGTTTTTAATAGAAGGTATACAGTCATTTATTCTTGAAATTAGCCTTTTTGAATTAAAAGACACCTCTATCATATTATCTAAGCCTGACACTGAAGCTATGTTGAAAGAATGTAAGAAAATGAAAGTTAGGGTCATGGCGCTGAAGGAAGTGGCAGACTTGTAAATATAAAATTAAGCTGCACCTAGGAAGGCCGAATTTGTCTGATACTGTAAGTCATCAAAGCTTGCAAATACACAGTTTATGTACATAGCCTTAAATTTAGAAATGCCTTGTCTTTGCCAAAGAGAGAATGCAGAGTCTAATCTAGCTAGGGGAAAAAGGTCATTATTGCATATAGGACTTTGTGGGAGTCTCGACCCACCAGTAGGGGTTTAGGGAGGGAGACGGAGTTGTCCTGGCAGTGGGGCGACGTATGGTTAAGAGTTTTATTTATAATAATAAACAGAAATGCTTGTTGACCAAAACAATAAACAATAACCTGTTATGATCAAGGCTAGAAGGCACCCAAATGCACGACACAGAGACGGTAGGCAGAAAGGGCTAAACGAAAGGAGGTTTATTTGGGGACACAGTAGAGATCACAGAAGGGGTCTGGTCGGGTGGGAATGGGTCCGAGCTGACAGGACTATCGGACCAGGTGGAGCAGGACAGGACCGGTGAGAACTGGGACAACGGGACCTTCATAGCGGGGGGCGAGTTTATGGGAGTCCACCTTGAGGCGCAAATCCTTTGCGGAAAGGCACACTTTCTGGCTGGGGGCGTACGGGGTGCAGGAACCCGGCGACGTTTCGCTTGCTGCTGGGATTCGGTGGATACCTGGAGCAGGGCAGAACGAACCTTGTTCCACGTTCTCCGACATTGGCGTATATGGGCCTGGACCGAGGGCACCGCAATCTCCGCCTCCTGGAAAGGAAACAGAAGGGGTTGGTAGCCCTGGGAGCAGTAAAGACCAGGGTGTTGTGGGTGTATTCGAACACGGGAGCTGGTTGCCCCAGGAGGAGGGGTTGGTGGCCAGGAGGCCATGAGAATGGCCTCCTGGCTCCTCCTCCAACTCCTGGTTTGCCCTGGTTGGTCTGTAGGTGGAAGCCGGAGGATACACTGACCTGAGCTCCTAGGACCGAGCAGAAGGCACACCAGACCTGGGAGATGAATTGTCACCCTCTGTCTGACAACACGTCTGCAGGGATGCCATGTCACCGGAACACCTCGGTCACCAGAAGATCAGTGGTCTCCTTACCCGACAGCAATTTGGGCAGGGCGAGGAAGTGGGCGGCCTTCGAAAACTGGTCCACCACTGGTAGTGGATGGTGGTGTTGCCGCTGGATGGTGGGAGGCCGGTGACGAAGTCCAGAGCGATGTTGGACCAAGGGCGACCAGGGATGGGTAGGGGACGGAGGAGACTGAAGTGTGGTTGGGTGGAGGTCTTATTCCGGGCCCACAGGGGGCAGACGGAAACGAAGGACCGGGTGTCTGGAACTAGCGTCAGCCGCCGGAAGCACTGTCGGAAAACGGCCAACGTGCAGGTGATAGGTGAGGCAGAATGAGTGATCCCACTGCAGAACCTGGGACAGGTAGAGTCAGGATCAAACAGGCGGTTGGGGGTCCGGTACCTGGGTCGGGTTGGTGCTCCTGTGCTCGGGTCACCAGCGACTCGATCTCCCAAGTGAGAGTAGCGGCAAAAGAGGTTGGGGGAAGGATGGGGTCAGGGTCCATACTGTTCTCCTTCACTGTGAACACGTCGGACAGGGCAACGGGTTTGGTGTTCCTGGAACCTGGGCGGTAAGACAAAGACAAATTTAAACGGCCAAAGAGTAGCACCCACCTAGACTGCCGGGAGCCGCTTCGCCGACTGGATGTAGGCCAGGTTCTTGTGGTCCGTCCATATGCCGAAGGGGTGATTCGCTCCCTTGAGCCAGTGGCGCCACTCTTCCAGTGCCAATTTAACCGAGGAGCTCTCGGTTGCCCATTTCATCGTTTCTTTCGGGTGGGGTGAGCCTACAGGAGAGGAACGCACAGGGGTGGAGCTTACCATCGTATAGGGGGGCGCTGGGACAGCATAGCTCCTACCACTATGTCAGGCCGGGAGAGGTTGTATTTTCAACTGCAGGGGAGAGGGGCGCCTGGCAGTACGTCGATAGCACAGTCGTAGGGGCGGTGAGGCGGTAGGGACAGCGCACCCTGTTTACTGAAAACCAGGGCCAAGTCCCGATATTGCTCTGGAACGGAGGACAGAACAGGGTTCTCGGAAGCTGGAGGAGTGCCAGACAAGGGGGAGCGGAGGCAATGGCCGTGGCAGTGGGTGCTCCACGTAGTAATACTACCGGTGGGCCAGTCAATCTGGGGTTTATGGACCAGGAGCCAGGTGTACCCCAGAATCAGGGAGTTTTCGAGGGAGTTGATGAGGTAAAACACCATGGTTTCCCGGAGTTTTTTCCAGGACAGTAGCAGCTCAAGGGGGATAGTCTGGTGCTTAATCCGGCTCACATGTGACCAAGTCAGTCCCTTGACCTCCAACAGTGCAGGGAGAGGAACGGGCTTCAAGCCCAGCTGATCTAAGAAGCTCTCATCCGTCCCGGAGTCTATCAGAGCCGAAAGTGGAAGACTCACTCCTTTCCAGGAGAGGGCGGTTGAAAGGAAAGGAAAGGGTCGGAGGGGGGACTGGAAATGGTTTGACTGGAACGTACCAGTAGTCGGACGCTTCTGGCCGGATCGGGCAGGTGAACCAGAGGTGTCCCGACCGACTGCACTACAGTCAAGAGCTGGTCTGCATGCGGTGGGCTCGTTCCTCAGGAAAGATCTGAGAGCGACCGAGTTGCATGGGCTCGGGATCAGAGTGGCCCAGGATACTCCGGAGGCGTTCAGAAATGGTCTGGTTGTGGCCGACCAGGCAGGAGGGGCTGGACCCCGCCCCCCTCTCGCGCCGGCACTCCCGGGGCCAGTTGTCCAGTTAGATCGCAAGGTCCACCAGTTGGTCGGCGGGCCCGTCCCAGCGTGCCAACTTGTCCCACAAGTCATCGTTGAGGGCATGCTGGAAAATCTCCTGAAGGGCTCCATCGTTCCAGCCACTCTCCGTGGCTAGAGTCCTGAACTCGACGATGAGTGCGCCGACGCTGCAGGGACACTGGCGGAGGGAAAGGAGCCTCTTTGTGCGGCTTCCTTGCCGCAAACCGGGTGGTCAAAGATCCTCCTCATCTTGTGGGTGAAGAGCTCATAGGAACGGCTCTCTGGAGGAAGGCAATGCGGGCGCCGTCACAGGAGTAGGACGAGGGCTGTTGTTCAAACACCACGGCGCATTGGACCAGGAATGCCCGGCAGGTCCTGAAGTCGGCATAGTAGGGAGCCGGGGTCAGGACATTGTGCTCACGGGAGACGAGGGGGGAGCTGGGAGCCAAGGTACGGGGTGAAGCAGGAGCCGAGATGGTCCGGAGGTAGTCCGCGATGTCCCGGAGGGCTTGGTCATGCTGCCCTAAGAGCACACCCTGGTCCAGGAGCGTACGGTGGAACGCCCCTATGTCGGCTGGGTCCTGTTTTTTTTGATCAAGGCTAGGAGGGACCCAAATGCACGACACAGTGACGGTAGGCAGACGGGTAAACAAAGGAGGTTTATTTGGAGACACAGTGGAGATGACAGGAGGGGTCTGGTCGGGTGGGAACGGGTCCGAACCGGCGGGACTATCTGACCAGGTGGAGCAGGACAGGACTGGTGAGGACTGGGAAGGAGAGATCCAGATTCTGGCTGGAGGGACGGCGAACTGGGCCCAATGAAGCAGGACAAAAGTTCAGGTAAGTTAGCTGACGATCTGGCGATGAGTAACTGTGGAGCCGGAGAATAAATACAGCGGTTGATGATGATGATGATGATAGATCTCAGGTGTGTGTGTGTGGAGTTTGCCGGAGGGAGGAGCAGAAGATGAGGAAAGAGCGGCCTCTAGTGGCACTGGGAGGCCGTGGGCTTGACATAACCAATAATAATAATAATAATAATCAGTTGGGGCGCCGGTGGAAAGACTGCTTCCCTAGCTCCTGGTCGGCTGACAAGCCCCATGCACTGTTCTCCCTCTGCAAGACAGAAAACATTAAGAAAGCTCCCTGTCCCGAATCAGACCAATCAGCACTGCTTGGGTGCTAATTCGGACGAATTGGGGACAGCTGTGCAGCCTTAGGAAGAATCTGCGCTGCCGTCTGCAGCCACGGCTTAACCATGCCCCTTGGTCTGCCACAGACTTATGTTAAGAATATGGTAAACCCAAAATTCTGTCTAAATTGAAACCATATCTTGAGGGTATTGATGACGATTGGGTTATTAGTAAAGCGTAGGGAGAAAGAAAGGGGAAGACTGTTGTGATACAAGATGTAGCGTCCAAGTGGCATCAGTCTGTATCTGGAGTATGAAGCTAATAAATTATTTTTAGAACATTTGAGGCCCAATAATAGAAGCAAAATTTCACCCTGTAGTCCACGCATGGTGTCGCCCCCGTCGCCGACCAAGAGACCTGATGATGATGATGAGTTTAGGCCCCATTCCATATAAATGAGATGAAAGTTTTATCACTAGATTGATAGAAAGATTTAGGAAGATAAAGTGGGATGCATTGTAACAGAGGAATTTGGGGAGGACATTCATTCTAATACTTAAGTGGTTAAGTGGTTTACATTTCTTCAGGTCTAGTTTGACTTTTTCAAATAGAGGAGATTCCAGAGAGGGCCAGGCACTTTACCCCTTTGCATTGCAATTATTGCATTAATGATTTCTGTATGTTGTAATGGTTCGGTCTCAGTCATATGCATTATCTTATAGAAGGAGGCCGGAGTTGCTGAAGAAATGTGCCATATAAGTACGGTTAAAGGTTTGAGTAAAATAAGGTAAATATTTAATTAATTTCTCCTGGTTCAAGGGTTAATACGCCATTTGGTTTCCTTATTTGTCAGATTTTTTGAGCAACTGATCGGCACTTAAGTTTGTGTGCTAAAATATGGCCAGCTTTCTCGTCTTGCTCATAGACCTAGCCACGTGATTTTAACAAGAGTTGTTCTGTCTTTCCAGTTGATAAATTGTTGACAAATTCTATTAAGTTTGGAGGTTGAGATTTCTTTTATAGAGTTCAGAGGAAGGGGAGATGGACTACTGAGCATCCACTGTATTTATTGATTTAATGAGCTGATCTTGTTTAAAGCAACACTTTTTTTTACCTTAAAATAACAGCTTCAGAATAATTTTGATGGTACACTGATTTGTAGCATTGATTTTTAATGAGAATCGCACTTCTTTCCCCCCCCCCCGGACGCCTGTTTTTGCACTATGTAACTTTGGTGTTTGGGTACAAAACCGCGGCAAAAGGGCGTTATGCCTCACAACACTACATCATTTGCTGGATGTTTGGCTCCATTAATTACTGTTTATTTGCCTGGTAAAACTAATATAAAAAAAATTATAATAATTATAAACTTGCCAGTCAAAAGGTTTGATAATATTGCTACAAAATGTAGCCGCTCCACCTCCCCGACGGCGCTACTGAGATGGGCCAGTGGTGCGCCTGGCACCCGCTCCTCGGGTGACGTGCACCGGCCATCACTTTCATTGCCCCATGGGGTTCGAATCACCTTCTGACTTACAATTGTGAGCCGATCTACAAGGCTGAGCACATCTGGTACCTACACCAGTAGCAGGGAGCTGATCCCCCGAGCCGGGGGTAGAGAAGCTCCGGGGAAGTCATGGACTAAGTGCTTGCTGAAGCGGCGAGGTCCGTGCAAGAGGCGCTGTAACCTAGATGTACATTATATTTACTTTTGTAACATAGACTGTTCGTTTTACAAGTTTGGTGTAAAAGTGCAATTGCACTCAGAAACTGAAGGGGCACCAAACCCAAATCCCAAAACTTACACAGTGCTGCCTAAGGTTTTCACAATTTATTAATTTGAGCTGAATATGATATAATCTCACTTCTGATTATAGCTTTCAGTGTTTCCCAAAGCACTGATGGGGAAATATTATCTTTTTTATTGGATTCTATAAAGTTCTAATACTTTATGGAAATCACTTCACAATGGCAATATCAGCCAGTAGAGTTTTGTCTTATTTCCAAGGAGGGTGTTCCAAATTGTTAATAGCAATTGCAAGATCTAGTAACACAGGGGCGTCATCTGATTCAATTATAATTGAGTATTTAGCTTTTGTGAAAAAGGAAAGAAGGGTTCTATCAATAAATAAGTAATCTGATCAAAAAAGACTGATCATGATTGGCTATTTTTGAAGGGATTTTAGATTCAGGATTAGAACGGTCCAATGCTGGGTTAATTGCACAGTTCAGATCACCACCAAAAAACAGTTTTCCTATAAATTGATCACCATCCCAATTTGGGACCTATACATTAACCAAAATGATGGGAGAAGTGGAGATGGTGACCTTGTGGATCCGAAATAACAGTGGTAACCAATGTTATTTCAGATCCACAAGGAGTTTTTGATAGACCCTTATAACGGCTCCTTAGTACTTCAGCTTGTGTTTTCCTGGCCCAGCGCACCGCCGCCTCCTTCTGCTGGAATCTGGAAAAATAAACCAGGAACGTGCGGGCAATTTTCCTTGACCAGATCTAAAGGTCGGGGTCCAGTGGGCCCTCTGCACTTCAGGCGGTGCAGGAAAAACATCAGGACCCATGACCTGCATCGACACCTCTGACATGGACTTAAGCGGGTCTTCCCTATCCTCACTGCCTTCAGGAATGTTAAATATACGGAGATTGGCTTTCTGTGATCGGTTCTTGAGGTTGTTGAGCCAATCCAAAAGAAATTGGTTTTGGGTTTGGTTCTGATGGTGGATTCCGCTACCGTTAAACGTTCAAAGTTATTAAACAGCCTCCACAGAGATAGGATGGTTCTGGAAAGAGTTTACTGTTGTCTGGAGTGAGTCCAGTGAGGCTTGTAGTAGTTTAGTGGATTCTTGGATCAGGAAAGAGACAACCTCCGTCACTAAGGTTATCTGCTTTATGAATTATGCAGACAGTTGATCCATAGAAATGAGCACAGTAGTTGTGGTTTACTTGGCTGTAGTTGAATAAAGAATAAAGGCCCTCCGACAACAAAGTTTTTCTCGTTGTCGGAGGGCTGTTAGCTGCAAACGGTGCTAACTTCCCTGCTGTGCTTGTGGAAGCTTGTGTAGCTGGCGGTTTTGCACTGCTAGCTTGTTTGGTACTCTTAGAATTGCTCATTTTGCGAGGAAAACTCTAAATTAAATCTAACTGGGGCATTTTTGTCAGAATTCAGAGGAAAAGCCTGGTAAAATAAGAAAGTACCAAAAAGTAGACTCGCAGCCTTCTGTCATGCGTCCTTTCCTTACATTTACTACTGGAAGTCCGGAGTAAATCTGCAGTTCTGTAAAGTTTAAGGGATATTCTCTCTTCACCAACTAAACACTCCAACAGTACACAACAGTGCATTACCTGCGTATTTATTTTCTACATATGTTTGATTTAAAATATCCATGCCATCTCCATCTCCATCTCTTTCTCGGAACAGATCGGTCATGCCCCACGCCAGCCCTCGTACCTACAAAGACTCTTCCATTACCTAGTCAGGAATAACCAAACGGATGTGTGTTGCCTGGATTGACAGGTCTCTGATAAGGTGGGCCCTTCCCTTCCTTCCTCCGACCGTCTGGCGGTTTGAGTCACAGCACCTCAGCACACCGTGACTCCATCTGCCACGCTGACCAAATTTGAGAAACCTCTGACTCTGACATATCCTGCCAAGATGGCGACGTTGTTGAACGCAAACTCGAGGCTTCAATTTGTCTCTTCAGAAACCAGCAGATAAGGTAACAGATGCTGCATCCATAATTTTCTGCAGTCTATGGTCTGTGTCTGAGTCGGAAGCGCTCGCTGCAGTTTAGGGCTGTGTCGCTGGACTCACAACATGTGGAGAACTGGTACAGAGCTTATGTTAATCTCTGGATAAGCACCTTTTCCCCAGAGTGGAATTCTCCCTGGAGAGAGGGCAGTCCGAGCTCCCTCTTGTATACTCTCTTCACTGAGACAGGAGGGAGGTGATGGAGGTGTCGGAAAAGGCCATAGGGAATTTGCATTGTGAGGCTGGCTTGTAAACATAGATTTTGATGACACATGACCAGGCTACAAACTGATGCCACAATTATCTTGTACCTGCTCTCACTGTGTACTAGATAATTAGGACACTCCTCCATGTTCCTTGTCAAAATGGTTCTTCCTGTTCTGCGATATGAGGAAAAAAAGAATAAGAACCATAACTGTATAATGCGTGCTGCTTCCCTCCCTCAGCACGGGTTGAGGGGCCATTGAGGGCCATTACTTGTGCTGCGAATGAGCTGCTCGCTGGTCAACTGTCGTGGTTAAAGAGGGATAAGGACAATATTAAAAAGCCTTTTTAATCCATCATATAGATTCCCCTGCGGGAAAAATTAAGGAATGTATAGGCATTTTAATCATTTTAGAGACAAGGCACCTTGTGTGTGTGAACATCCCTCCTCTTTGTGAGTGTATACATACTGTGTATATGTGCATATATACAGATCAGCCACAACATTTAAACCACCTCCCAAACATTGTGTCGGTCTCCCTCGGGTATTCAGCTCTGATCCGTCAAGGCATGGACTCCACAAGACCTCTGAAGGTGTCCTGTAGTATCTGGCACCAAGACATTAGCAGCAGATCTTTTAAGTCCTGTAAGTTGCAAGTTGGAGCCCCATGGATCTGGCTTGTTGTTCCAGGACATCCCCCAGATGCTCGATCGGATTGAGATTTCCACATGCGCATCAATGAGCCTTGGGCGCCATGACCCTGTTGCCGGTTCATCGGTTGTCCTTTCTTGGACAACTCTTGGTAGGTACTAACCCCTGTATACCGGGAACAACCCACAAGACCTGTCGTTTTGGAGATGCTCTGACCCAGTCATCTAGCCATCACAATTTGACCTTGTCATTGTCTCTCAGATCCTTACCCTTGCCAAATGGGCAAAGGTTCCTGCTTGGAACACGTCAACCTCAAGAACTGACTGTTCACTTTCTGCCTAATTTATCTCATCGCTTGACAGGTGCCATTGAAACGATGATCAATGTTAATCACTTCACCTGTCGGTGGATTTAATGTTGTGGCTGATCTGTGTGTGTGTGTGTGTGTGTGTGTGTGTGTCTGTCTGTCTGTCTATCTATCTATCTATCATGTCTCTCTCTCTCTCTCTATCTCTCTCTCTCGACTTTGACTTTAAAGGTTCCCTGAGAGAGAGAGAGAGAGAGATCCCTATATATACTGTATATCTCCTCAAACACCATCGTAACAATATTCTCTCATTACCTTGCCTCATATACCAGAAGTCCACAGTGTGCTGTCTGTGCTTTAGATTTGGCAGAAACTCAACCCTGATTAGTCACAGCAGAAGTTGGTTAGTTCGATTGTGTATAACCGAGTGCAGTCAAAGCGAGGTGTGGCTGAAAATGGTTTTGCGTGATCTGCCAACTTTTCCTGGATAAATAAAAAGGTTCAGAGAGGAAATTAAATATCCTGTCTTTCCCTCTCACCTTCTCTCTCTCTCTCTCTCTCTCTTATTTTGGTAAGCTTTTACGTTACAAACAACATTGACAAAGCAATGAAATTCCATATGAATGACAGAAAAGCTTATTTCTTTTACTTGCCCACTCTGTCAGTAAGAGTACCTCACATAACCTCAAGCAGAGAGAGAGAGAGAGAGAGAGAGAGAGAGAGAGATTTGATTTTTAAAAACACTATTTTTATCTTTCATTTTTACAAAATACAAAAATTACCAAAATACACATGCACGAGTAAAGAACATAGACATTCAAATACAATGACATAATGAACAGACAAACAAAAAGGAGTGAAATAATAATATTCAATAAACAACAACAAAAGCAGAACATTCCAAACTCAGACACCCACTAGGGCTTAGCCTTCCAGGTGAAAGAGCAGCTTTTCTCCTTCCACAGAGCTCCACCATAACACCAGATGCTGGTGAAAGCCTCTAGATCCTGTCCCTGTCCCATCTGCGGCTGCGTCTTGTTCCTGCACTTGGGGGTGGATTGGATGTGTGTGCCCCTGAAGTGCGGGTGTCCTCGTGCTCCCTGTGACTGGGTTATGCTCCTCAGGGCCAGGCGTGAAAGTTGCTCCGCCTTCAGGTCCAGGTGGACCCTCCAGGGACTGTCAGAGCGACCATTCAGTTAATTCGATTTATGTAAAGCCTTAACACACAGTTTGTAAAGCACCTTGCCCGTTAATTCCCTTAAAACAAAACAGTTAAAATACTTTATGGTTAAAAAAGGCCCTTTAAAAGGTCTTTAAGTCTTTTGAAACAGGGGCAACAATTACAGTGGGGAAGGGGTCTTCTAAATCAGGCTGGTTAGAACAATGACAATAAGAGCTTCAAAGGTCTTCATTCCCAGTCAGCTGATGCTTCCAGTTATCCAGTATGTGTTGGATGAGCCATGCAGATTTTAGTCTAAGATGTGCAGCCAAGCCAGCTGCATTGTCTAGATACAGCCCAGCCAACTCCACCACACGTCACAGAATGGTGACCTTTGACCTGCGCAGGCAATTCAGCAGTGTAGGTCCTATCCTGCAGGCTGTGGCCAAACGGCCTCCGAGCACCACAGACTCCCTCAACAGCCAGTATAGAGATGGAGGGCCGTCCACCCCTTTCCTTCTTAAAAATAAGTTCTACACGGTAAAAAGGCAGCGGAAAAAACAGGCAGTCTGGCAAACAAACATTTCAATCCATTAAAAAAAAGTTGTGGTCACTGCACCTTTTTAAAATTGTGCAGGCCAGGGGTCTCCATATCAGGTCCTTTGGTCAGAAGAGCAGTCTCTGTATGTGCTGCAGTCTGAAGGTAGCGCCCCTGCTGGCCAGGGTGCACAAGTCCTTGGCCTCCTTCCTCTTTAGCCAGATACAAAATACTCTGTGGAACCCAATGGAGTTTTTCCCAGAAGAAATCAACTTATGTGGCCTGCGCTGCCATAGTATTGAAAAGACCAGATTGTTGATCACCAGTGCCTTTATAGGATAGCTGTGGCAAAATCCATTTCCACCTTTTTAAGTGTAATGTTTTTCCCTCAACATTTTCCCAGTTTTTCCCAATGAAATCTTGGTTGCCCACAAAGTCCCCCAGATATTTGATCCCACCTTCCACCTCCCAGTAGCCTGATCCTCCCACCTAGCCTCTCCCCAACAACAATGGCTTCACTCTTCAAAAATCACCTACAACCTTTTTTTAAAACATCCGCATCACTTTGGTTTTTTATGAAGGTGATAACATCTTCAGCATAGGCCGATACTTTAAATGAACTGGAGACTTCCAAAATGTCCCAAATTAGAGTAACATTGCCAGTGATAAGCCTGCCAGGCACACAGTAGGTTTGAATTACATGGATAACCTCCAATCACTTTGCCCAGCCTGGTAGCAATAACATTCGATAGCAGTTTGTAGTCTGTGCAGAGCAAAGAGACCGGTCTCCAATTCCTAATCTGCTGCAGGTCACCTTTCTTTGTTAACAGCGTGACCATTGCCCTCCTGCAACTTATTGTTAGCCTCTCTCCAGCCAGACTGTCCTGAGCACAGTAAGCGCATTACTTCTGATCACTGACCAGAAAGACTTGTAAAAAATCAAACGGTAGACAGTCTATACCAGGAACCCTGCCGCACTTCAAGCCCAGTACAGAGGAAATCCATCGTAAAATGACTGGGCTACTGTCGGATTTCATTTGTGTCCACTTTTATATAGCTTTGTATAAAAACTAGCTGTGTACCGTACCTAAGGACTGTTCGGTTTTACATTTCTTTATAAAAACGGAAGACAGTACCAGACTATGGTCAGTAAAACCAAGCGGCACGATACAACAGTCTCTAAAGACGCATAAATGCTGCTTAAAACAATTAAATCTGTCGAGTCTAGCCAGTGATAATACATTATCTCTAATGTGTAACCAGGTCTACTGCCTCTGTGATTTGTTAAAACTTCTCCATACATCAGTTAGCTCTGAAGAAACTAAAAGACGTGTCAGTCAGATTCCTGTCCATTCTGTCATTTGCTGCGCAGTTAAAATCAACATCAAGACATAAATACTCGTCAATGTTGCACCCTCAAGCAGACATGACTGTCTCTTCTATTTGGCAACTTTTATTCACCTCAGTTCTTGGTTGTAACAGTTTAACACAAAGAAGACTGTCCCGATTTTCAGTACAAGGAATGTAAATACAACGTGACTCCATTCTCTCCCTCGCTCTACAAAGAGATGACATCACTCGCTCACGTTAATACTGAACTCTGACCTCTACTAAGTTACATTAATCAGAATCATATTTGGCACATTAACAATATCAAAATACAGTGAAAAGGAAGAATATCTTCTGCGTGAACAAATTAAATCTATTTCAGCTTATTTTAGTTTAAATAATCAATATGCAAATTCCCAAATAATTCTAGGTCGCAACATCAACATTGCAGTTGTTTATGGCACTACTCGGAATATCTATAGATATAGATCAATACTCAGAAAAACAGCATTCTTTCATCCCCCTTTGTGGGTGCATAAGTATTCATAAAAAACGTTTTTGTATTCATATTTCATATTGTGCTCCAATTTTTCACAACCGGCCTTTGACTATCACCTCTATTTCGCAGGAGCATGGTTTGAAGTGCCCTGCAAATGAAATACCCACGACACCACTGTAAGTGTACCTGTGACTTAAAAAGATCTCTCCACCCTATTCCTTCTTTTAATCAGTTTCATTGTCTGTTGTGCTGTGTGTTTCTTGTACATACATCTAGTCTCTTAATTTCAGCTAACTGAAAAAGAGAGGCTCTTTTTCTGCTGTCCCTTGCTCCATTTCTGTTTAAATTGACTATATTAAAATATTTACACATGGTATATAGAGCGCTAAGGCATACAAGAAGAAAAACAATAAAAATATAGAAAAGGAAAAAACACTCAGCCTTCATCTTCTTTATCGGCAAGCTGTGTTTTTACCTTTAAAACAAGTTTCCTGAAATGGAAGATTTCTTGTTCCGTGAAGCTGTCATCACCCAGCTCATCAATGTTTTTCATGAGTCATTTTGCAGACTCTATGAACAATTTCAGGTCTGGAAAATAATTTTCCACTTTGACCCTCAGACCCTTAGTCTCTTGTAGGAACTTCTCTATCTTACTGAACAAGTAGCCACTTTCAAACACCACACGGGACGGAGGGGGGGACATAATGACGGTTCCATCAGAATCCTCTTCCACAGCAGAGGACTGACTCTGAACTTCCTGAGAAACTTACTTTGCCTTCAAGCTATCTTTTCTACTCCCAACTGTTATTCTTTTAGAAAACATTTTTACAAGATCATCCATTACCATGTCCTCCTCCTCCTCCATCCTAGCAGCAGTCTGACTGGGCTGCTGCCTCAGACCAGCTTTCCTGCTCTGACTAGCCTGCCTGTCCTTGGACACCTCCTGAGCTTTCTCCTGAAACTTTTACTGTTACTTTCTGTACCATCCCCTGCCTCTGGTGTGATGACACCGCTGGTGCTTGGCTCAGCCTCCATGGGGGCTCTGGCTTCAGGGAGGACTGTGGCTTCAGTGGGAACTGTAGGTTCTATGAGGGCTGTGGGGCTGGGGGGGCTGGGGGGTCAGTGGGAACTGTGGGGTTCCATGGGGGCTGGGAGTTCAGTGGGGACTGGGGGTTTAGGGGGCACTGCGGCATCCGGAGGTGTGGGCTAAGGGGGGTCTGCCCTGATGACATTCTCCTCCGGCCGAACTCAAATCAAAGGCCCCTCTTTTCCACACCCGAAACATTTCATTGTGTCAAATGTGTTGTAAACAGTATAATCAATTTCCCAGATCCTATATTTCAGAGTTACTTTTAAATCTGTTGCATTGTTATTTAAGGCAATCAAAATTTCTCTCCTGAATGGAAAAAACACGTGGGGGAGCTTTGCAACCCAGGGATGTCAGCTTGAAAGGGGAAATGATTTGCCCAAACCTAGCCAGCTCCTTTCCAAGCATTTCATTGGTGCCAAAAGAAGGAACGTTAGAAATGGTAATTCTTTTGTCTCGTCAGAGTGAGAACGGGGACGAAAGAGTAATGGATGACCACCCCACTCTCCACCAAACTGTTCACTTTATCTACACTATCCAGAAAGAGTACCACCGTGCTGCTCATCCTCGAAGCAAACCTTACAGAGAAGTAGCCCATCTTCTCCTCCACTGCCAGATCGCACTTCTCTGCTGATCAGCTGCTCAGTTGACCGTGAGGGCTAGCTTCACTACATGCCGGCGAGTTAGCTTTGCCCCCCCAGCAGTCATCATGACAAACAAACTAAACTATAACACTGAACACAAACAACACAAAATAAACTACGCGATCACAAGGAAGCAGAGCTTCCAGAGAGAGAGAGAGATTTCAAGCATTTGCATCTGTTAATGCAAGTACATCTTTTTATTAATCATAGATTAATTATTAATCTACTTATCAAAAAAAAAAAACAAGACCAAGCAGAGTTAGAAAAAATGAAACCTTCACAACAAGACAAGTAATATAAGAAACTAAGATAAAATAAAACTACTTCAAAAGTGAAGCACCAACAAAATCCTCCTGAACGGAACACAGCACGCCACTGATTCCCCAGGTTCTCACAAAATTGCCCATTTTATCTGTCAGTTTGAAAAATTCAAACTCTACTCCAGGTCATGAAAAGTCAACACAGCAGATACACCTAGATCACAAAGTAATAAAACCCAAAAAATGTATCAATAAAAACAATACAATTTATAGATGAAGAACAAGGGAATCATCCTGGATAGAGCAACCCCCTATGCCCCAAACGCGTTTAAATGTTTAAATATCCAATTGTTCAATCAGTTTATAAAACTCAAACTCAACCCTTTGGTGAGCTGAGAATAACCAGTCATCATCAGGGCAGGGTCCACTGACAGTGTTCTTTCTGGTCTTCCAAATGGCCAGTTTGGCCACTCCCAAAACAGTGTTTATAAGAACATGGAGAGACTTGTTTGACATTGTAGCGCGGACCAAAGATAAAAAGTTTAAATGAAAAAACCTCCCCAGCCCCTGAAACTAGCGCTTCAACAATAAAACCAACTCTTGCGGCCAAGGACACTACATAAAAAGATGCTGCAGAGTTTCCCTCCCAGAACAGAAGATGCATCCCACCCCTGTGCTGGGACCGATGTGCGCCAAATAACCATTTGTAGCTACCACCCCGTGTTCAAATCCTCCACTGCAGGTCGCCCGTCCATTTGTCTATGGAAGGCTTGCACAGGCTTTTCCAGCAGCCTTTAAGAGAAGCTCATGGGCGAAAAAAGCTGGGTCCACCTCGACACTTGCACCCCTGCCAGAAAGCATAAGTGTGTCACCTTAACGCAGGTGTAGTTAGTGTCTTTCTTACTGACTGCCTCCAACTCCCCCAGCTTGGGAGTTCTGAAGGTCAGAACTCCCAGTCCACCGCAGAAGAGACAGTCAGTGAAGGACGCACTTACTCACACTCATAATCCCATTGGTCAGACAGAGTAGGGTTCTCAATAATAGCTCTGGAGGGTGCTGGCAGGGCAGCACAGACTTCACCCACCAGCCTGTGCAGCATTATATGTCAATCAGTCCTTGCCCCCCCTCCTGGACTGGTAGATACAGGGCCACTGCTCTGATCCAGTGCTGACCAGAAGAGAAAAGTTGATGATGGCCCTCGGGATCTCCTCGAGCAGGCCTCTGGGTGGATGCAGAATGGGCAGTCTGTGCCACAAGATCGAGGCAACCAAGTTATTAGCAACCAGTACCCTCCTCCTATATGACAACTGGAACCAGAAGTGCTGCTTGGGGCAACCCCTTGTGGTCGCCTGCGCAAATGCTCTGTTTGATTACGCACATTTTAGCATTTATTTTGTTTTATATCGCTATGTCCGTCAAAAACTCATCGGCAGTGATCTCTTACAACCTCGATGCAATCGTGAATAAAAAACAATTCCTCAGAAGAACAACATTTTATCCATAGATCCAGATTGGCTGGCAGAGATTCTACACGCCAACATGATCAACAAAGACAAATTCAATGCAGTCGCTGTTCCACAGGTGCGCCAATGGAGGAAGCAACACATTAAACACGGTGGCATTCAGATCAGAATGAGGACTCAACCTTACTGTCCACCTTTGCCCAGCATCCTCCTTGCCATTGTCCAGTCCCTGGAGAATAAGATGGATGACCTTCGAGCGAGGATTACATTCCAATGGGATACGAGTCCTCTGCCTGACGGAGACATGGCTGAACCCACTGGTACTGGACCATGCGCAGAACAGAGAAGGCCTCGGCTGGAAAGCCGAGGCCTTCTCTGTTCTGCGCAGACAGGTTGGAGGACTCGGGGAAATCCAAGTGTGGAGGCATCTGCCATGATAAAAAAGCTGATTTAACCCCAACAACATCAAGACTCTCCTGCTCCCACTCGCCGAACCTGGAACAGCTGACCGTCTCATGCCGTCCATTCTACCTCCCCCGGGTATTCAGCAAGGTCATCATGACAGCGGTATATATTCCACCGCGGGCGGACACCGACACAGCACTATTGGACATGTATGATGTGTTGTGCAGACTTCAGAAAAAACAACCCGACACAACTGTGGTGGTGGCTGTGAACTTTAACAAGGTGAACCTTAAAAAAAGTTCTGCCTAATTTCCACCAACACATGTATGCCACCAGGGTAGAAAAAACTTTGGACCACTGCTACACACCGTACAAGAATGCATACAAGACCGTCTCGCTCCCTTCTTTTGGGAAATCCGATCACGCCACCATCTCATTGCTTCCTGTTTACAATCCTTGCATTGTGTGTGGAAAGGTAGTGATGAGGGACATAAAGCGGTGGTTGGACCAATCAGAGGCCGCGCTTAAGGACACTCTGAGTGACGTCGACTGGGACATGTTCCAATCAAGTTCCAGTGACATCAACGACTTTACGGAAGTAGCTATGAGCTTCATAGCTACGTTAGTGGACCGCATCGTACCAACTGTGAAAGTTTGTATATTTCTGAACCAGAAACCGTGGGTGGATGAATCTATCCACGCTGCTCTGAGTGCTCGCACAAGCCTTTTACAACGAAGGTTTTGAATCCGGCAACATGGATAATTACAAAGCGGCTTCATACAAACTGCAGAGGCTGGTGAAGGATGCTAAACGGACATACAAAGACACAGTGGAGCTACAGATGGAGCAACAGGACACCAAACGCTTGTGGCAAGGGCTGCAGACTATTTCTATTCCAAGAGCAGCCCCTCTCCAGCCACAAGTTTGGACGCCTCCCTAGCCAACAAACTGAACTCCTTTTATGCTCAGTTTGAGGCTGGCAACAACACCGCTAGCTCGCCGGCTAATTGGAGTTACACCGCTGGGGATGAGCGCGCACTCTGTGTCTGAGCATGACGTCACATTTAGCACAATTATATAGTTTTCATGTTTGATTAAAATATTCACTTTATCAGCATATGCTGACACGACCAAATGTGGGTTCTGTGTTAATCCAGGTATGGAGACTCCCATCATCTTCTTCCTCAGTCTATTTAAAATGGGTTCGATTACCAAGGAGTAAAGTTTTCCTGATATCGGGCAGCCCTGCCTTATTCCTCTTTTAACAGGAATTGGGCAGCTCAACCCTACTCCCACCTTTACCATGCATGATGCTCCATTGTACAGTAACCCTACCCAAGACAAGAAACACTCTCAAAATCAGAAAGCCCTTATGATGAAAAACAAGAAAATGTGGTCAACACGATCAAAAGCCTTTTCTTGATCCAAGGATAAGACACCAACATCAATTGTATATTGAATACAAATTTCTATTAAATCTCAAATTATAAACATTGTCCATAATTGATCTATCCGGGATGCAGTACGATTGGTCCTTGTTAATTAGAATCCCAAAGTAGTCTTTTTGTTAGATTTGGTGGTCCAGACACTAAAGAGGAGTAGGTGCCCCTCAGGCGGACGGCCGGGGAGCTGGAACCCTGCCCAAACCAACAGGACAGGTAGGTGGAGGCCTTCTGGAGGGCGACCAGTGGGCCAGATCCGGGAGCCGGACCACTCGTGGAGTAGACCGGGCCTCCAGGCAGATGAGCGAGGCAGCTCCGGAGGGGGACCAGGGGTCGGGTCCGGGAGCCGGACCGCCTAGGCGTAGCAATGGGCTGGACGTCGGCGGGGCAGCAGACGGCTCGGAGGCAGGAACGGGCTGGATCCCGGCGAAGGCAGCCGATGGCTCGGAGGCAGGAAAGGGCTGGACCCGGCGGAGGCGGCCGCCAGCTCAGAGGCAGGTATGCGCTGGACCTCGGGGAGGTGGCCGGTGGCTCGGAGGCAGTAACCGGCTGGACCTCCGGGGAGGTGGCCGGCGGCTCAGAGGCAGGACCGGGCTAAACCTCGGGGGAGGCGGCCGGCGGCTTGGGTACTGGAACCGGCTAGAGCTCGGGAAAGGCGGGCCGTGGAGACTGGGGAGCGCCGGGCAGCAGGGAACGTGGGCTGCCTCAGGGGTCCTTGGGACCACGCCCTTTCCTGGGGGATCTCTGAGGGTCCTGAGGAAAATACTTAAGGCGCGACCCCCTGAAGGGGGACTGCTCAGGATCCTCAGGGGCAGAAAGGGGTCAGGCTGGTACCGGCTGGCCGGCTCAGACCTGGGGGCTAGGCCAAGGCCCGGCTCCAGGGCCGCAACCCTGCATCTGATATTCGGGAGTGAGGGCGGGGGGCGAGCAATCTGGGGTGCCTGGAGGGGACCTCCAGGCCGGGGAGCATGCTGGAGGAATGACATGAATGACATAAAAACCGGGTCTGCTGGGTTCATGTCTGGTCAAGGTGTTAGGTGTGGTCAAGATGATGAACCCAAATGCAGGACAGGAGTATGGGAGTATGTAAAGGGGTTTATTGGGAAGACACAGGAAATCTGAAACAGGCAACAGAAGGGGGATCAGGACCGGCAGGGACTCATGACGGGGAAGGTAGGGACTCATGACCAGGCAGGGAATCCGGAATCAGGAACCAGGAGCAGAGGAGCCGGCAGAGAATCACAAACCAAGAGTTCAGGGCACACACCTAGGGAAACATGCAGGGCCGTGGAACAGGCGAAAAGACATGCGGCGACACATGCAGCAACATAGACGATCCGCCCCCGACAGAGTGGTTAAATACCAAAGGAGTGATGAGACAGGTGGTGCGATTATCAACTAGGGACTGGTGTGCAGTGAGAAGGATGTGATGGGAACCCAGACACAGATAGAGGGAGCCAGAGAAGGACAGAGGAACCTAGAGGCAAACAGGGGGAGGTAGAGAGGGCTAGAGGGAGACAAAGACAGGCCCAGAGCGGACAGAGGTAGCCAAAGTGGTACAGAGGAAGCCAGAGACTGACAGACAGGATCAAGGCAGGGGAAGGATCATGACACTTTTAGTCTGTTGGTCAGTACCTTAGACAGCAATTTATTGTCTGCAGATAGCAGGGCTACTAGTCTCCAGTTCTTAAGGAGCACCAAATCTCCCTTCTTTGGCAGAAGAAAGAGGGCAGCATGCAGACAGGATGTGAGCAGTGAAACCCTCTCCCAACACTCCAGCAGCACATTCAACATGTCCGATCCCAAACAGCTCCAGAAATGCTTTAAAAGGTCTAAGATTTCCCTGGTTTTAGCTGCATTAGTGCAGCTGTTAGCTCCTCCATGGTGATGGGAGCATCCATTGCCAGGCCCTCTTCCGGGGTCAGCTGAGGCAGGACTTGAAGCAGTTTTGTAGCACATTCCTCATTGCACTCCTCCGCCTCGTAGAGGGCAGTGTAGAAATTTACTGTGTGCCTCCTCATCTTAGCTGAGTTGGTTGTAACAGTCCCATCTGGCAGGTGAAGACAGGTCATCCTCTTCCTCTCAGACACGGTCCTCTCCAGATTTAAAAAAGTAGGAGCTAGGTGAATCCATATCTTTAACACATAAATGCCGTGCCCTCACCCTTTACCCTCTAATTTAAAAATAAACTGAACTCCTGTCTTTTCTCCTTTAGTTTTATGTGGTCAGAGTCTCGATTTCAAGTCATTTTGTTCTCGATGTCCCTAATTTCCTGCTCTAGAACGTGAATGGTTTCCCTAACCATGTTGGTGGAGTGAGCAGCGTACTGCTGGCAGAAGAGACAAACATGGGTCTTCCCTAGCTCCCACCATTGACTTAAGGAAATAAAACCCTCCTTTCTCCCTTTCCAAACCTGCCAGAACGAATTAAAATAATCACCGAATACCTTGTCCTGTAGCAGCTTTGTGTTAAAGTGCCAGTATGAGTTGGACTTTGTGCTCGGTGAGAGATGAAAATCAATTGTGACCAGATAATGGTCTGAAAATCCTACCGGGTGAATACAACTCTTGAGTATTCTGGAGCAGAAACGCTGTGAAATGTAAAATCTGTCTTATCTGGCTACACTGACCCTGCCTGCTAAAACCTTGAGCCATGTGTATTGTCTGGTGTGTGAATTCTTTACCCTCCATGCATCGATAACATCTGAGTGAGTTATTCATTTAAATAAAAAAAATGGATGACTGCAGATGTGGCTGTTCACTGGTCCTGTCCAAGGTAAAATCAGTGGTGCTGTTCCAATTCCCCCCAATAATAAAACATTTCCCTTGGTCATACTGTCGTAAAGCTTATTTTAGTATCTTAAATAATTATAGTCTCTCCAAGCCCAGTTTAGGAGCATAAATATTAACCTAACAAAAAAGACCTTTATTAATCTCAGCCCTCACCACGTGTAGCCTGCCTTCAACTAACTCCCTACTTGATAAAATGGTAACATCTAACCCAGGAGAGAACAGGTTGGCGGCCGCTTCACTAAAGTTGCTCCCATGGCTAAAGGAAAATGTCCCCTCCCACCACAAACCCCAGTCTACCTCATTCACTTTGTGTTTCTTGTAGAAAGACTAAATCTAACTTTTTCTGAATGCATAATTCCGATAATACAGCCCTCTTACTGTATTTATATCCCGTCCACTATTGATGTTAAAAGTCCTCAACATCAAACTGTGCATGATGATTGGAAACAAACCACCAGACAGAAGGAACAGAAAGAGAATAAACACCCAGTGAAACTTAAACATTCAGTCACTTATTTATTCTTTTTCCTTTTTCCAGTCTTCCCTATTTCTGACAAACATGCCATTCTTAGTGATACCTTTTCTTTTCATCCAGCAAATCACAACTTTTTTCTTTTTGCAAAGCTTTAACAGATTTGATAATTTTTTCAGTGTCTGGAAAATAATCACAAACTCTAAAAGATTTTCCAAAATTTTTGTCAAGAAAGTTGTTAACTTCCTCTAGCCTGTACAGATCTCCATTAACAGGTTGTGAGTCTGTTACTGATAGATCATCTGAGTCAGAATCAGAATCCATATGATGGTCATGTTCAGTGACCTAGGGAACGAGCGGTGTACTCACCGCCTCCTGGCCGCCTGCCTGTTGCTCTGTGTTGGGTTCTGTCTCCGCCCCGCCCCGCTGATCAGAAGCTCCGGTCCCGTTCTCCACACTCACACTACTCGGGCCAGCCTCATTTTCACTTGTTTTATCATCATTATCCTGTTTGTCACTCGGGATCACTTTGGGCTCAGATCGCGGTGTCTGGATTTCTCCATCGCTGCTTGTGTCATTATTCCTCTCTGTCTGCAGAGTCTCGGCTTCTGCATTGCCGGCCCCGGCAGGCGGCCGGTGCGGACAAGCAGGAGCATTTCAACTACCAGAACTGACATATACCATATTACTTTCATCATTTTTAACCCTAAAAGACACCTCCAGTGACTGTGTGGGGGGAGTTAAAAACATAACTACTTGTCTCCTGAGAGACTGGACGTGCTTCAGCTTCTGGTCCCTGCAGCCCAGCCACACTGTGCAGATCGGACCGGCCAACTTCCCGAAGCACTGCAGCTCTCGTGCCAGCGCCTAGTTGGGGATGAACCCGGGTGGAGGGCACGGCCAGGGGGGGCCAGGGGCGGGTCTGGTTGGACTCGAACACTGTGGCGCAGAGAGAGGGACGGCGCCTTCTGAGATGCCATCCCCTCCCCCGCCCGACAACAAACACTAAACTACAAACAAATGAAACAACAACAAACTAAATATAACACACACAAACAGCAAAAACTGTTTTTTTTGGGGAAAAAAACGTGTTGCTCTCAGCAAACAAACGCTCTCACCACACACGCTCTGATACACCCAACTCCCAGCATGCGGAGCAACTCCCAGAGAGAGAGAGAAAGAGCGAGAGAGGGAGAGAGAGAGAGAGAGAGAGAGAGAGAGAGAGAGATTCCATATTGTTCGGATGTGTGGGCATTGAAAAAGAGGGCTATAAAGACAGAGAGGGAGAGAGAGGGAGAGAATACAGAAGTAGGGAAAAATAGAAAAATTTAGGCCAGGGTGGATGGGCGGAGAGGTAGAAGTGAGAGCGTGAATAATTGAGTTTGGAAGGGAATGAAGAGGACTCAAAGATCTATGCTCCCACTTAGGTATAGCCCAGTATCCCTGCGTCTCGCTCTCTCTTTCTCACTACCTTCTTCTTTCTCCCTCCAAACAAAGAAGTTCTTCTGAAGAAAAAAAAACAATGCTGTAACAATGAGGTATTTTATTTTTTATTTTTTCCATGAATTGAGATTGTTGTTTGTCACTCCAAGTGGCACCCCACACATCATTCTGGCAGAGCAGCGGGAGCTCTGCTAAGAGTAGCCATCCATGAGCCCATATATCCTTCAGGAAATAAAAGAACACTGTGAGGAGCTCCCACAGAGGGGACTCTCTTTGGTTGAGCTTCAAAACCAACAAGCTTGAACATTTATAACCCATATGGCTGTAGGCCCATAAAACAGCTCCGTCCCCAAGTTATTGCACCAAAGCAGTGGTGGAAGTGGTATTCAAGTAAAAGTGAAAATACCCTGACATAAAATTACGCCAGTAAAAGTACCACATTGACATTTTTACCTAAGCAAAAGAATATAATACCCCTTTACCACTTCACCAAAAACCCGGTAACACCGCTGTAGACTCTTCTGTCCACCTACACGGGTTTAGGGATGGAGACGGAGACTGAGTGGCAGTGAGGTGCCGACCGGCTGGAGTTTTATTATAAAACACTCAAATAAAAAGGCTCACTGGCCAAAACGTGAACATTAAGTATTAAATAATAGATCAAAGTCCGATCGTGATCTGGTCCGCAGGGTCTCCTGCACCACGCATCCTCACTGCAAGATAAAGAACACATAACTACCCCCACCGCCCGACATAGGCCGGGGAGCCATCCGGCCGCCGCCATCCCCCTCCTTCTCATGTGTCCTGACAGGATGTGTTTAATTTCGACTGTAAACACGCCCATTCATTCAATTGCAGTTTGTCACCATGGAGTGGATTATATTTAAAAAAATCTAAAATGGAAAGAAGTAGTATAGTGTACGTTATCTATAACAATTTACTTAAAATAAAGACAAAATAAAATGCAAACAATAATGAGGAGTGAGCCAGTGGACATCTTAAATAGTCGTGGGCCACAACAAAGCTGTGTCATACTGAATGGTAAGATAGACACAGTGTTGTAAGACAAACACTGCAATATACTACTAAGAGACGAGACAAAACAGCTATGCAATGCAAAACTTGATACATTAAAGTGACTAGATTTTAAGTTTTACTAGTCCCTTTTTAAAGTGGCCAAGTGTGTGGATTTATAGGTTCTAGTCTTTGGCCTTTTGATTTCAAAATGAGGTTTTTGAACTTTAAAATTTTTATTTTACTTAAAATAATTGTGAAATATCACAACAAATTTGACACAATGACACATGTTAAAAATAGATTATAAAAAGGCAATTGAATAAAATCAATTGACCACCCTGCCAGCTGGGCTGGAGTCCTGGCGGCTTGCGCCTGGTGGCTCAAGGTGTGCTGCGACCTGGTTGGGCTGGGGAGAGCGCCGCCGGGTGCACCGGGTGTGGGTTTGGGTGTGGGGGGCGGCATTTGGCCTTTTGCTCCTGCTGCGCGGCTTCTCTGCGGCGGGTTCCCCGGGTGCCAGGGGTGGTGGAGGGCCCGTATATCGGGCAGCCTGCTGGCATCGGCGGGGGGTGGGGGTCCAACACCCATGTGACCTGCACTGAGCACACTTTGCTACGTGGATCGGCACTTGGCGCTCACACCGGGTGGGGCGTCTGGCCGGCTGGGGTGGGGCGGGCCTCCCCCTTAGGCGAGCGTGGGGGTCCCGACGGCTCTCTGGCCCCGCCCGAGAAGCAGATGGTTTGGGCGGGGTGTCGGACTGCTGGTGCAGGGCCTGGATCCGGGCCTGTGGTCCGTGCCTGGCGCCCGCGGCCCGGGTTCTGTGCCTGCGGCTGTGTCTTGTGCCTGCACTTGGGGGTGGATTGTATGTGTGCACCCCTGGGGGATCTCATCATGCTCCCTGGGATTGGGCTATGCTCGTCGGGGCCGGGCTTGGGGGTTGCTTCACGGACCTCCGGCATCTCTGGGGGCCCGGGGGTCTTCTGTGGTCGCAGGGCAAGGTGCTTGGGACTTCCTGCAGCTGTGGAGCTTCTACGCAGCTATGGAGCTGGGGGGGGGGGGCTTCGGGGCCCTTTCTGCTGCTTGGAGGCGCCAGGACATAATTTTGACCTTTTACACCAGTACCAATTGGGATAAGTCATGTACACTCACCGGTGGACATCGTACACACACACGCACACCTACACACACATACAGGCTGTCCCGTCAGCCACACACACGCACACACCGCCACACCTGCTTGGAGTGCACCCCAGCACCCTCCTGGTTGCATTCCTCTCTTTTCCTCCCTCATTTACTGCCATAACTTTGACAGGAAGAGGCCACATGCCCAATTGCAGTTCAAGTATTCTTGGACCTAATTAACTGTTTTTCAATACATGTTGTCATCCAATGTTTATGTTGTTGTGTAAATGTTGTTTGGTTCCATGTATGATTGTCTCACCTGTTCAGTTGTTCAGTTGTTTATAGACCCAAACATGATGAATAGTTCTCCAAAGAGGGGGGATGGTGGTTGGTTCTCTATAAGCAAAAACTGTGCTCTGTCATCCTACAGGTCATCCACAGGACAGAGATATTGCAGCAGTTCTTTATGATTTAAGAATTGATTAAGAGTTGCATTGCAGGTTCAGAACTTGAACTCCACTTGCAGACTAACTCTGTCCTAAATGCAATGGCATACAAATACTCTTTGTTGTATGCCCAGCATGCGACAGCACAGGTTAATACAAAATATATATATATATTTAAATTTAAAATTAAAAATAATAATAATTTGTACAAGACAAAACACGAGACTAAACAGTATATGGATCCTTCTGAACACTGAAGATTGTTTTACTGTTGATACAGTTTAAACTCCATGGTTTACTTCACGGATAAGTTGCCAACTATTAAATAAATCGGCAACTATAAATTAAGAATTAAGAATTATAAAGAAGACCGGTATACAGTAAACTATTTGATTCCCTCTCTGCAGAGAGGATTTTTCACCTCTCAGTGAGGAAAGAGGTTGATTGCTCCCTTGGAGTGTGGAGATTTTTGTCAGTGGGTGCGTTTGCATATGTATGGGTTATGTGTGGGGGCTTACAGACCTGTTGGCTGACACAATGTTCGACCATTAAGTGCAAACAAAGAGATAGCCCAAGGCTTTACCTGCAGTCTGCTTTGGTAGTCTTTCAAAAAATGTTATCTGCGGCAATTAGAGACAACTACTGTACCCTTGTGTGAAACTTTTAGACTGAGCGGCTCAGATAAAAATGATTATCAAAAAGGAAAAAAAAGTAGGAAGCAATAGGTAAAACAGCAAAAACATGTGATAAACAATATAGTGTGATGCAGCAATACAGATAAAAATGATCTCATACAATCAACAGTCATAATGCACAAATGATCAATTACACTGTGTGTGCACATGCATTAGTTGTCGTTCTGAAAAGCAACAGGGATCGATAGATACTAATAATATACTTCAAATTAGTATTTCCATAGAGTAGTAGTAATAAGTAATAATAAATTATAAGGTGCACATACGGCACACCGTAGGACAAAAAAAAAACCCTGCTCCAATTCTCCGAGTTAGGTTTACCTCTCACACAATGAGTTGAAGACACCAAATTGTTGAAGACGGTATAATTGTATTCATGAATTTATCAATTTACAGTAAAGCAGCGGAAATGTAAATTATGCTTAACCAGCATACTGTACACATGCTGTATAACAGGCATCAGTAGTTCATCCTTGGATTTTACCCTAACCCTGTTCTTAATCTGAGGTACAGTTTAGGCCTTTATTTGTTCGTGTTGATCACACCCCCGGCATTTTTCAGAGGCCTAGTTTATATTTTAGTAACTGTTTATATTTGAGGAAATATGGTAACTCAAATATATGAAGAACATCGTCGTCTGACCAGTGATGGAGTGGGAATATAATATAAAAAAAAAAAAATATATATATATATATAAATAGCAAAATTTATATATATATATATTCATATATATATACAGCGGTACTTGGTACAGTGACTTACGAGTTTAATTCGTTCCGTGACAGAGCTCGTAAATCAATCTGCTCGTATAGCAAATCAATTTTCCCCATTGAAATTAATGAAATTCCATTAATCCGTTCCAGCCCCCAAAAAACCACCCCAATTTTTTCTGCGACGTGTTTTTAAATAAGAAAAAATTATTTATAAATAACAAATATTGCATAAAAACATAATAAAACACAATTAAAGAGAATGTGTAGATAATTGTTGCCTTCTCGCAGATGATACCCTCCGTCACGTTATCTCCTGCGAGCTGCTTCTACGTCAACCACACCAGCAGCAGATTCTTCATCTTTTCATGGACAGCGGTCCGCAGCTTGGACATTATTTTAACGCCCTTGGCTGGCGTAAGACCCTTTATCGTCTGCTTCAGCTTCAGTGTGGTACATATCATAGAAGTACTACGCTCGTACTGCCTCGCCAATTCTATCACATGGACACCTCGCTCATTTTTCGGACCTGGCCTCCTGGTCACCCTCCGGAGCTGCCTTGCTCATCTGCCTTGAGGACAGGTCGACCCCCCAAGCGGTCAGGTTGTGCATAAACTTGCCACCCCTAACAAGAAGGCTGCGATGTCAGCAAGGAGGTGGCAGAGTCATGTTTTGGGCCGATATCATGGGGAGAGAGCTGGTAGGACCCTTTAGGGTCCCTGAAGGTGTGAAATTGACCTCGGCAAAGTATATAGAGTTTCTGACTGACCACTTTTTTCCATGGTACAAAAAGAAGAACTGTGCCTTCCATAGTAAAATCATCTTCATGCATGACAATGCACCATTTCATGCTGCAAAGAATACCTCTGTCATTGGCTGCTATGGGCATAAAAGGAGAGAAACCCATGGTGTGGCCCCCATCCTCCCCTGACCTCAACCCTATTGAGAACCTTTGGAGCATCCTCAAGCAAAAGATCTATGAGGGTGGGAGGCAGTTTGCATCAAAACAGCAGCTCTGGGAGGCTGTTCTGACATCCTGCAAAGAAATTCAAGCGGAAACTCTCCAAAAACTCACAAGTTCAGTGGATGCAAGAATTATGAAGGTGATATCAAAGAAGGGGTCCTATGTTAACATGTAACTTGACCTGTTAAGATGTTTTTAATTGAAATAGCTTTTGATTAGCTTTTACTAGCTTTTCAGTAAAAATGACCTCCTAATGCTGCAAATTCAACAAATTACCATTTTCAGTTCTTTACAACCTATAAATTGTTTTGAAAGACTGTTGTGCATAATAATTTGGAACTGTGCATTTTGAGGTTTTTATTTTTGAAAGAAATACTGTTATCATTGGGAGGTTTGTTATTATACCCTAACGGTTGATGACTTAAAAATTATACTGACTGTCTTTTGCATCGACTATTCAGGAAAATCAGAGAAAAAAATCATTTGCATAATAATTTGGAATACGGTGTATGTCGCGGCGCCTCCAAGCAGGGGCCCTGAAGCCCCCCCAAACTCCTCAGCCCTGTAGACACCCTACAGATGTAGTATCCTGCCCTGCTGCCACAGAAGACCCCCTGGCCCCCAGAGAAGCAAGAGGGCCGTCGAGTAACCCCCACGCCCAGCCCCGAGGAGCATGACCCAGTCCCAGGGAGCACAAGGAGACCCTGCACCCCAGGGGCGCACACATACAACCAACTCCCAGGTGCAGGCACAAGATGCAGCTGCCGGAACAGAACCCGGGCCACGGGCGCAGGGCAAGGGCCGCAGGCCCAGATCCCGGCCCCTCGGTGACAAACCGAGACCACGCCCGAGATGCCCGCCCCATGGGCGAGCCGGCAGGACCCCCATGCCCACCCACGCCCCGCACATGGGGGAGGCCCGCCCCACCGCAGCCGACCAGGCGCCCCATCCGGCGTGAGTGCCGAGTGCCCAATCCCAGTTTTCTTTAAGGCCTGGCACCCTCCAGGGTTTCCTGCCAAAGAGGAGTTCAAAGGGGAAAAACCCTGTGGAGGCCTGGGGAAATTCCTGCACCGCAAACAACAGAGGATCACTTGTCCCAATTACGGGTATCATCTTGAACAAACTCACAAATCATGTTTTTCAGCGTCTTATTGAACCACTCTACCAGGCCATCAGTCTGGGGGTGGCTCACGCTGGTCTGAATTGAGTTGAATTCCACGTGATATAAAGGAAGTGCCCTGGTCGGTCAGGATTTCCTTCGAAATCGCGACTTGGGAGATGACCTGAAACAGCGCCTGCGCTACACTTTTGGCCGAAATACTGCACAGGGGCACTACTTCGGGGTACCAGGTTGCATAATCCTCTTGGACCAGCAAAAAACGATACGTGCGGGCATTGCGGTCTAATGGCCCAATGAGGTCAATACCAAGTCTTTCGAATGGCGCATCGACTAGGGGAAGGGGTCTCAACGGCGCGGTTGGAGTAGCCGAAGGGAGGGTTTACTAATTGGCACTCGGGACACAAGGTGCACCACCTACGCACATCTGCCAAAATTCCCGGCAAAGAGAAGTGGGAAATTATCCATTGCAGTGTTTGATCATGCCAGAGGTGCCCGGCCTTCGGGTTATGGTGAGCCGCCTGGAAAAGCATTTCCTAGCAGCTTTTCGGTACCAACAATTGGCTTATTTCCTCTCCTGATTCAGTGTCTCGGCTCACTCGATATAATATGTCCCTAATCACTGAAAAATACGGGTCAGTCATACGTCAGCGATTTTAACTACCCTCTGAAAGGCCCCGCGTAGGGTATCGTCCCGCGACTGCTCCAGTGGAAAATCATCCAGTGCGACAGGAGAGCCCACCGAGGGGATTCTTCTGCTGCCGCTCCCCAGCACCCACTAACGGTCCCTGCACACCACGCAACACTCATATTTCCGTACAGACCATGACAGCACTCCCCCAGCCTCCTGGCCAATCTGTGCCCAAAATCAGGGAGTGTGACAGGCAGAACTAAATGCAGCCTTCACTTTATGCTTTTTCCCCTGCTAACAAATTTCAAGCCGTGCCACCGGTTACGTGTGAATATCCCCATGCATAAACCAAATCTCCACCTGAGACACCTCCACAAAAGCATTGGGTTGAATCAGGCCCTGCTAGACCATCGTCTGAGAACAGCCAGAGTCGAGCAAAGCCCGATGTCTACCGCCTTGTACTCTTACCGGTACGTTGTAGGCCCCTACCTGACCGGTGGACCAGCAACCCACACCACCTGTCTGACCTCCATCAGGGGTTAGTGTGTGGGAAACGAAAAACCGGTTTCAGTCCTGGGACAAATTACCTTGCAATAGACCTGGGTTTCAATCGGTTCCACCTCCGATAGGCTCTGATGTGTACAGGATTACATAATTTTGGCCACTTTACCTGCATGATGTGTCGTGCATTGGAGTTAATAGACAGGAATATCCATGTATCAATCAGATCATTTCATATCCCATTTAGAATCCAAAATCAGAAGTGAATTACTGTTTTCCCGCATGAGGACCATGAAATGTTGTGAGTGAGGGGATTGCACCTTGGGGAGCACAGCAGAGAACCCCCACGCTTCCCGCCAGGCTCCGAGCCACTCCAGCACCACCCCAAGCCGGTCTCCCAACGGAGGAGCGTCTCCGCTCCCCGCCACCGAGGGACCATGCCTGGTCCCTCGGTGGCATGATTCTTTTGAACGGCTCAAAATACTTTTTTTCCCCCAAGTTTTACAGTTTTATGTCATTGTTTGTTAAAGTTGTTGTCTCCTCTAAAACAGTAGAGGAGGAGTTCCCAATCACACTGGAACCATGACATGCCACTTTTTCGATGTGTTCATGATGTTGAAACTGACACGGCAGAAAAAAAACTGCATTTTGTGTAAACGCACACATTTTTGGCGATTGATACCTTTCCCCCTGGCAATGGGAAAGGTGTCAGTCGCCTAAAATTTTAAAAAACCCAGGTAAACTCGCTAATTTTGGCGTAAAAATGGTAAATGTCCTTAAAATTGTAAAAGTACTTATAATATCCAGTGCCCTGATGAAACAGAACCATTACATTGCGTCATTTAGCAGATGCTTTTGTCCAAAGCAGCTTCTAACTTATTCATAAAGCAATGGAGGCGACCATGCCAGGCTCATCAGGAGCAGTTAGGGATTAAGTATCTTGCTCAAGGACACTTGGCAGCATGCTACTAGGAGGAGCCGGGGATCAAACCAGCCATCTCCTGATTACTAGACGACCCGCTCCACCTAATAAGCCACTGCCCCTTTAGAGCCTATACATTATACGTATATACAGTAGGTTATAAGGTATAAAATACTACTCTACCTTTTTGCCTGCAGATTAAAGCTCAGGCATATCCTGATTACAATTTGCAATAAAATATTATAGCTGGTGTCAAAGCAATTTAAAAGGATATGGACCTAATGAATAATTGATGAGCAGTTTATATAAATATTAACTAAAGTAATGTGACTGTGTTAGAAATGTATAACAAATGTTAACGGATGATGGATGAGCTTTACCACGAAGCTCATTATGTCTCATTCATTTCACCTCCACCTGTCCAAGAGTCATATCTGTGATCTCCGTCACATGTAAAAAAATGCACTCAAAATTTCCTGTCTCCACTGTGCTGTCTAATGGAGCAAAAACACCTTGGAATTAAGTGTAATTATATGAGTGACCTCCTGAATTCTCAATTGACCCATGCATATCGATTTGTTTTCGACCTTTTGATTATATCGTAGGAATGATTTTGAGACTTAGAGCCAAATTAAAGAGATTTTTTTATTGCAAAATACCATGAAGCATACTGTGCTACAGTGTGTTGAATTTTTTACTTTTTTTTTGTCACGTTAGCAAAAGTCATATCTCGGCTCTCCATGAATTCTGGGTCTCCTTCCCTGATTGCTCTGATTTTCTGGACCCAGCCAAGAGTTAACTCATGTATAAATAATGTAGACACAGCTTGTCCATAGAAAACCTAAAAAGTAAGGTGGTTTCAATTGTAACCATTTTGGTATACATTAACTGCCACGGGAGATCGGGAGATTCTTTCGGCAAATCAGATTTCTGCAGCATTTTAGGCCATCACTTTTCCATTTAGCTTGAACGCAGCTACTTATAAATTATGAGACATTTGGATTCCACCTTCTTTATAGCATGTACATAGCAAAGCATGACGTCACACATTTTGTTAATCTTCTAAACATGATATAAAGTTACTGGATCATATGACATTTAAAGCAATATTTATTGATTTATTTTAATTCCTGAATTGATTCCATTTGTTTGCTTTTGGTTGTCTAAGGGGACAAAGGACCTTTGAATAATGATCATGTGACGCAAGTAAAAGCAAATCTTGTTGACAGTATAATGGGACAAGCACGTTACGCAGCCCTGGGAATGCAAGGAGTTGCAGACAAGGATGGACATTTTATTTATTTTGAACTGGAATGACATGTTGTAATGCCAATTCACTAGCAGTAGCGAGATCATCTTATTTCAAAATTAATAAATCAACACAATCTTTACTTCTGTTAAACTTGATTTTAAGTATTTTGTCTGATCAGGCTGTTGGTAGGATGGTATGTATAGTTCTGTACAAGTCAAGATTCTTCATTGCCGTATGTAACAAGTACAATGGAATGCTTACTCTCTATTTACTACCGCAGTTTCACTTCTGATTCATTCATTCATTCTAAACAATAAGTAAATTTAATAAAGCTTATATGCACAGTAAAAAACTGACCAAGTAAAAGTTATCAAAACTATGGTGGGTGGTGCAAAAAATTTGGTAAAGTGACCAAGCGAAGTAAGTCTGTATAGACATACATTTGAATTATGTGATGGTGCTCACACCACACGGTTTATCTGTTTCATGAGGCAGTTTACAGGAAACCCATTACCCATTACCCATTACATTACAATTCCAATACACCCTGGGGCACGTCGTAAAAAAACAAAGTTATATCCATATGTATCACCACTCTAAGGAGGCTCTCTGCGGAGGTTGACTTAATGTCAAAGAAGCAATCGTAACTGCCAGCACAACCAAAACCATTCCGACCCAAGTCCATGAAGAAAAAACCCTTCCAATATGTACAAACACCCCTTGGAAGCCCATAGCTCTTTTTCAACCGAGCAGCGGGGTGTACAGTGGTTGTTTGGAGACCAACTGGAGTTAGGTCCTGAGGGACCGTTTACAGGCACGAGTGTGGCTGATGTCTGAGGTTTGTCGCGTCTGTCTGTACTAGCAACATAAAACAAGCTTTGAATTTCAGCGTAATGAACTCAAGATGTGGAGTTTGGTTTGTATGTTCCATAACACTTTCCAGTGAATACTCTGACTGAAGATTTTAATTCAATAAATATCTCCAAGCTTTTTATTTGAAGTTGTCCAACTGCACTGATTGAAACCCTGACTTTGACTTTAAAGAATATATTCGTCCATATATTATAACCTCTAATGAGCCGAGAATGTTTTTTTGAGCATGCAGGCTCTTTTTTTTTTTCAAATGACTCTGAATCATGACCTCAGAGTTGTTGTTCTTGTAGGAGGGCCAGGTGATTTTCCTGTTCTCACATACCTGGATCAATAAACAACTTTGTAATTATCATCGACAGTTATATCTGTTGAAAGACTTACACGTGTTATAGGTAGACAGGTTCCGGATTTGTTTCTCAGAATTTTTTTCAACAATCCAAACAATACACAAAAAGGGGTCTCTATTTCCTCTATTTGAGAGTGCCTCTTTTGTCTGTTGCAAAAATGAGTTTAGAAAAAATTATCCCCAACCATACATTTTTACAAACATCAAAATAAATCTTCCTCTTTAAACATCTTCAAACATACTTCATCCCTCAACTTCAGTTATAGCAACAAGAAAACTGTGATCCAAAGAAAATCCACTGCCAACACCTTTACACAACTCATCAATTTGATCACAACATAACTCGGTGACCTTTCTACGCAGCCAGGGTGCATGTGGCATTTGGCCGAAGCAGAATTGATTTTGGGAAACAATATATTTATGAAATAGAAGAACCTGAAGAACCTGGGTAGAGGGTTCGCTACCCAGGTTCTTACAAGGACGTGTGACACACAGGTAGCGGTGAATGGAACCGGCACGATTGGTTTTATTAATATCAGTTTTTAGTCATAAATGCTCAAGTGCAAAACTTTCAAAAAGACTTTTGAACTTTAAGGACGACTGACGTTCCCTGTTGTGGCTCTCCTCACTGCAGACCAAACAGACAGATAAGAAGCCATTAGTCATTCAGTCCAATTGCCACAGCTGGCACAGAGGCGAAGAGTGTCAGTCTACGACGCCGACTTCCCCTCTCCTCCCGGAGCCAGCTTGACCACGCCCCCGGGTCTGCAACAATCTGCCATCGGGATGGAGCGGGGGTCTGGATGGAGCGTCTGCAATCTGACAATCTGGCATTTAGCCGTCTGGGTCTGCGACCGCTTGTTGAAAGGAGCTGTTTATGCGTCTGTCTGGATCTGACTTTGATGCCTCTGTCTCACATTGACCACCTTTTGTGAAATACCCCCACCCCTCACCCACTCACTGACTCACACACTCACACACTCATATACACACGCACACACGCAAACACACTCATGCACGCATATATACACTGGCACGCAACCCAATTATTCAGTAAATAATTCATTCAGTCATTTTCATTTCAACCTTATTTCTGGGTTCTACTGTTTGTGCACCATGCAGGGAAACAGCCTGCATGGTGCTTCATTACAGAGTCACTACAAACACACACACACCCACACAATTATATGATAATAAAACAAATAGCAATTTATAGTTTGTAGGCACATGTTTCTCTAGGTTGCATGTACATGCTGTATTTTACCATCTCTTTATCTAAGCCCCATGTGGCGGTGGCTGTTAATGCTGGCAAAGTAGCTACTTGCTTGTACTTTATGTGAGGAGGCCTCCTGCTCTTTATCCTTCCTTTGATTCCCTTGATGCCTCTTATGATGTCCACCCCCCCCCCCCCCCCATAGCTCTTTCTCCCGTCCCTCTCCTTACTTACTTACTTACTTACCCCTTCTCCCTCTGTCTCTCTTCCCCATTCTGTCACCATTTATGGGACTATCCCTTCTGCTCATATTTCTCTTTCTTATCTATTTCCCTCTTTCTGCCTCTAACGGCATCATTTCATCCTCTCTCTTTCTCTCTCTCTCTCTCTCTCTCTCTCTCTCTCTTTCTGTGTATCACATTCTTTCATCCCCATCCTCAGACTGTTTCTAATGACCTCTCTCAAACAGAGAGTTCAGTCGATAACAGCCTTAACCTTAACGATCTCATTTAAGGCAGTCAAACAGGGGGGGCGGCCATTGTAGTTCCTGCACACATTACATTTAAGGGCCGGCCACGGGGCTTTCTGAGCTGTGGGCCCTTGTCGACCAGGCAGCCACCCAGCCAGCTATCATTTTTTCTCCCTGTTTCCCTCTCTCTCTTTCCCTTTGCCCCCCATCTTCCCATAATTTTTATCTCCATCTCTTAACCTTTGTGTCTTTTTTTTATTTTACTTTCAAGTCATTACTGGCTCGATACAGCTTCTTTCTCGTTCTGCCCCTCCCTTCGATCTTTCTCCTTTATTCGTAATCACCATCCCCGTCACTGCCAGTGTGGTCTCAATCCCCATGGGTCCTGATGATGACATATAAGCCAGGACTCCTAATTGCGCGGCCGCATCCGATACACTCACATGAAGAAAAATACCATTCGCTTTTTCTAAGGAATGGACCTCTTGTGATGCCAGTGTGGAATAATGGTCCTTTTATTGTAGGATTAATCTCAATGGCTGTGTAGTCCAGTGGGTGCCTGAGAACACTCTCATCCATCAGGCAAGACAGAGAGGGAGGGAGAGAGAGAGAGAATGAAAGAGGGAAGAAGCAGAAGAGAGTGCACGAGTGAAAGGTGTGAGACTGACACAGATAGAGAGAGAGAGAGAGGGAGACAGAGAGCGATATAATCACGATGAAAGGGATTTTGAAAGGAAGAAGAGAGAGCTGGCGAGACTGCGACTGAAACAAGCCGGGGCCTGTCGGAGAAAAATGTAGATATGGAGAGTGAGAGCGATAGAGAAAGAGAGAGCGTCCAGGAGACTCCACCAGCTTTCCGTGTCTCCGGCGCTGTACTCTGCTATTTCCTGCCAAGCTCCTCTCTGATTGGCCTAAAAAGCTCTCAGCGTGGCCAAGATGTGCCTTGGATTTGATGTTTGACTTTTTCCTAGGAAAATTATGTTTTATTGCTTGGTCGCCATTTCTTTTTTGAGTAGTAACTTTGTAGGATTGCGAATAAGGTCTTAAATCCTTGTTACACACAGGTTAATCTCGTCTTTACTGTAGTATGATATCAGGCTCACATAGAACAACCACGTAAAAGACAGACGTACTGTAATAACTTGTGGCATCCCCTGATGAGAGTTTATTAATTTACGTGTTGAAAACTGGTAACAAGGCATTAAATAACTAACGTTTCTCACTCAACGTTCTATACAAACGTGTAAAACAGAGATTTTGTGACAATCAGTGCAATAGAGTCGTTCATGCCATGGTCACACTACATGAATTTCAAAGTCGTCAGATCACTATACTGTTCACACGACACAACTGTTGTCTTGTGATCAGGAATCTTGCAGTCTTATGGTTTTCACACTACATGACCAATCGACAACAGGGGGTCACACATTAAAATGTTTTTTACCAGGAGGATTCCCCGACGAGTCTGTCGGGTCTCCAGACTACGCTTTGTCACAAAAACACATGCGAGAAGTGACACTGGAAATTGGGACAAGGGGGGCAAGAATATTTATTTTTTTATTTGATGCTTAACCACTGTAAAAATAAGGAAAACAATTCTGCATAAAAGCAGAATTGAAATAGAAATATATAATAAACCTAGAGAACAAAAGTGAAATACTGTAGGTATGTTATTTGTTTCTGATTGCTGCTCTGTGCACTCCATTTCTCCATCTCTCCTTTTTGGCTATCCTCACCCACTCTAGACACCCTGTGTCTGCCCTCATTGGCTGTAGCTCATTGCGTCCACTCCCGAGTTGAGCCGTCATGACCAGATATTAAACCTGATTGATATCTCGCCGGTGTCTGCCAGCAGTTGGATTACGTTGTGAGCAGGTCACACCAAACGCTCGTTGGTCACGGGAGGGGGCTGTGATTTGCCTCCTATCTGGGGCTTTGCTCGGCAATCTCCAAAAACCTGCCGGCGAGTGAAAAATCCGGCTAAAATCTTGAAGTCCGAACCTGGCGTAAGGGAGTAGCCTATCTTGATGCACTGCGGCCCTGCACCCTTTAGGTGAAGAAACACATTTCACAACAGATTTGCAGTGCTGGGAATGGCTTAATTATTCACTACACAAAGCTGTTGGCATTTATGTAGGCTTACATTGGACTTGATCTTCTCTGGCCTTTCATAGGTGGCCAGGCGAAATGTTGAGTTGTTTCTTGTCTAATTGGGCAAGGAAGTTCGCTATCTGGATCGAGCGAGTTTTGAAGTGGTTGCACATTTCCCCATAACTCGCATGAGAGTTCCCCTAACAAATGATGAGACAAGCATGCCTGATTCAGTGAATAAAAAGAAAAAAGAAAAGAAATAGGAAGCACAGCCTAATTTAAATTAGGTAAACAGTTTATTCTCGTAGAGAGTCAGTGAGATAACCGGAGAATCTGTGGACAGTGATAACAGCTTCTGTACCACCAGTGAGATTAATGAATATGTAGGTTGGCAAAAGCACAATGCACTCAAAAGCTTCTGGCAGACCAATTTGGAAAGTGGTCAAATTAGAAGATAAAAAGGTAACTCGTTTTTTTTACTTTACCGTAACTTCACAGTGTTCTGTGAGTGGTGGTGTTGTGGAAGCCCCGGTGGGCACAGCGTCCAGAGGACACAGCGGTGGGATGGAAGGCGAGTCCCCCGGAGGGACACTTCCCTGAGTAAAGGGTGAGAGCAGGGAGCAGTGTGAGAGTGTTTTAAGAGATCTGGTGCAGACAGTAGGTGCTGGTCGTGTGGAGGTTTCCGGAAAGAGCAGATGGAGCGCTGGAGGTAATGAGAGGTGAAGCCACGAGTCAGTAGCTGCCACAGCCATCAAGGAGGGAGCGAGAGGGACCATCAGCAGGAGAGGAAGGAGTGCTCAGAGCTTCTCCTGAAGTAAAAGTACAAATACCCTGACATAAACTACTCTAGGGAGGTGAAACACCTGTGAACTGCACACTTGCATGCTATTTTATACAGTTTGTAATTTGTATTTGTGAAACCATAGGATGGTAAATAGTCTGATGGAAAAGCCTTGTTCAATCAAGTACCCTGAATCCTGAGATGTGATTTAGTTCAAAATCCACACCTGTCTGTTCTTAGGTAGGTAGCAGTGAAACTCTGATTTTCAAAAAGAAATAATAAAAAACAAAACATTAGTGAACCTTCTCCAGTGGTGCTAATGTCTCGTAAATCTATTAATAATTACTTTAAATGTGACCAATAATGGAGAAATTTAACTGGTAAATATTCCTTCCTCCTGCAGGAACCCGGACCTCCACATTGAGAACCACTGTTATAGCACTCAAGTATTCGCACATACAATTTACTCTCTGGCAACGTGGGCAGTGTGTTTCAAACTACGGGAGCTAAACATTCAGTTCTGCTCCACGCTAGGCTTCTGCTCCTGCTGCTGAAAATCATGAAAATGATGCTTATATTTATAATGGCTCTCGAGGCTGCGTGATCTCACTCACCGACATCTCACCACCTACTTGGATTGGCTTCTTTTGAAATTCTAGTTATATATATTGAAATAAAAACCAAACAGTGCTAAATGGTTGATTTACTGGATTTGATTTATTGGAGTTAGTCTGAAGAACAATAGCTAATACTGGCGTGCGTATTTTTAGGTTTGGACAGGGGCTGCACCCTGCGCCTGCCCTCAATGCCCACCTTCCGTACTTTCAATTTTTTCCTTCCTCAGATTCTCTGTCACCTCTCACCCCTCCGTCTTCTTGCGGATCTCTTTTCTCTCATCCCTCCTCACAGGGATCATAGTGACTCTCACTGAGCCACATTTCTCCTTCTTTCTCTCTTTGTCATCCTTTCATTCTTTATTCCTTACTTCAGACCAGGCTCGCTTCTCTTGGAGTTTCCTGTCCTCATCTTGGCCTCAGAGGACTGGCCTGTGAGACTGTTGGTTTTCAAAAATCCCCCTGTCCGCGTTGCCTTTGTCGTGCCCCTCTCTCTCTCTCTCTCTCTCTCTCTCTCTCTCTCTCTTTCAGAGCCGCTCTGAGCGCCGAGCTGTCTGTGGTTTTTATGTTTTATTACTTCAGCAGAATTGGTGTGATATCGACCCTCCTCTTCCCCCAAACTAAGCCTCTGCTAATAGAGAGTCCAGGTGCGACGACCCTGGCCTCAGTTCAGCAGCAGGGGGCACTCTTCTGCTTTTACTGCCATTTGTTGCTGCTGCTGTTAGTATGTGTGTGTGTGTGCCCCATTTGGATGGGGTGTAAATAACAACGACGCTGCTTGGTTAATGTTGTTATGTTTATGTGTGTGTGTGTGTGTGTGTGTGTGTGTGTGTGTGTATGTGTGTGTGTTCATACATGGCAAGACCTTGGCGTACATGGGAAAGGGCAACAGCTTAGCGGGAAAAGGAAAAGACGCTGTTCATATCCCATTAATATGTATGGCCTGCTGTGTGTGTGTGTGTGAGAGAGAGAGAGAGAGAGAGAGAGAGAGAGAGAGAGAGAGAGAGAGAGAGAGAGAGAGAGAGAGAAAGAGTGTGTTTTGATGACATCTGAGGTCAAGTAGGAGACTTTGGCGAAGTGAATTGTGTGCAAATTGAACGGGGCAAATATCCACTCAGGCCACATCACACTTCATGGACACCGTGGGACTCTTCCATCGCTAAATGTGTCGGGTAGTGCTTGCGAAAAAACATAATTTCAACCGCCAAAACATAATGACGTCAGTGATAACTCGAGATATAATAAAGTAAATAAAAATCGATAATAAAGTGTGTTCTCATATGAAAATAGCCACTTTTGTGAATACCCTACTTGAATTGTTATGCATTTAGAGGCCCCTGTGATGGTAGTATAAGCAAATTCTATCTGTATTATGATTTTATATAATCTAATATAATCCAGTATGCCATGAACTCCACAGCGTAATGAAACAATATATTAATAAATTATAGTCATTTGTGCAGTTGTGTTTGATGCAAACAATTGCAAATTTGCATGACGCTTGTGACCAAGATTTAGGCCAGTGCTTAATCTTTAAACAACAGTCTAGATAGATAAATTATGGTGGAATTTAATATTTTTATATGTTTGATGAGGTCATCTGGGATCATTCATCTTTTCTTTTAAATATTTTCTTTCAATTAGCCTTGAAATACCCACATTTCACTTTCATATTTTAGGTTGGTTCAAACAATTAGTTCACTTGCAGTCATTAAGACATGAATGACTCCACCCAACCTCCGTGGACACATTTTGAAGTATTATTAAGATGCAGTGGATCCTTCAAAGTATTTGAAATTTAACACTCATAAGATTGACTGAAGGACTTGTCTCGTCTCAGACAAGTTTCTTTTACACCAGGAGTAGAGCTCAGTCCCTCCCTGGTCCTTCCGTAGTACATACCAGGCTGTAAGCCAATATTTCGGGCACAGGATTAACTAAAGTGCTACCCAGACGCTCCTTACAAAACTGAAGAATAAATCGAAGCCTTTCACCCTCAGAATGATAAAGTGTCAAAGAGCCTTATCTCACTATAAAGGAAGGAATCTCTTTCTGTCTGTATGTCCTTCGATTTTCTCAACCACCGTTCATCTGATCTACTTCATACTTGGCTGGTGTATTGCTGGTGACCCAAGGACGTACAATGTCGAATTTGGTGCAATTTGGACACTCGACATGTGTAATATTAATACACTTTAAGTAAACAGCGAACAGTTGAGTTGCCACAACTTTCACAAACAGGCATGGCATTTGTGAAGAAAGGTTCAAAATGTCTGCATATCCCTGTAAGACATTTGGTCGTTGTCAATAATGAACTGCAGAGATAAAGAACCATAGAGACCTCCTACAATACTTTGTCTCTTGTCTCTGGAATTTTACTGTACGCATAACGGGGAAATCTAGGAGGGAAAACAGTTGTCCCATGAAGAGATAGTTTGACATTTCCCTTGTTTTTTTGCACTTTCTATATCCTTAGGCATAGAAAGTGCTTGTCATTTTTGTCCCTCAGCTATTTTTATTGGAGTGGTTAGCACTGTGGATGGAGAGCCCTGCTGGATGCATAGTTGGTTGTTAGATTGTGGGTAACCTTACACAACAGTTCCCAGTGGGAATTTTGGCTTGTAGCAGGTAATGCCCATTAGTCTCAATAAGTAACAATGCCTTGCAAGCAGGAGAGTCCTGGGTTTGAATTTAGTCTCAGGTCAGGTCTGTAGTTAGCATGTCAGTGTTGGTGTACAGTGTAAATGATTGTGAGTGTGTGACCGTACAATGGACAAGACTATGTAAGTACTAATTAAAGGATGGATTCCAAACAGTTTGTCAGTTTCGGGATCTCTCGAGGTTGGGGGTTGTGACAGAAATAATTTGGATTTGCATAGGTGAGGGCCAGAAAATGAATAATAGTCCTATTGTCTTAATCAGCCCTCTCACTTTCGGTCTTTATTCCTAAACGTAAAAGCTTCCTTTCATGACTACTTCATATGCCTACGATGGGAAATAGGTGAAAAATGAAATCTCAAAATAAAATAAAATGTAAAGAAAATTTCAAATGTCAAGGAACACATTGAAAGGCCATTCACCACCCTTTACAATCAAACTGTTTTTCTAGCACTTTCCCAAATAAAACTCAATAAGATATGAGACTCAAAGGCCAACCCCTCAGCTATGGCTTGAAAGTAATCATATCACAGTCACCATTCTGCTTTCTTTTATTCTTTGAATCATGCTCTCTCATTCTCTCACCTTTTATTTCCACATCTAGCTCGAACACTGCAAACTTGCACCAATTGATATTGTGTTTTTTAACAACTTTTAACCATGATTTAGGAGCCACTTACTCGTGGGGGATGAAGGTGTGTCCCACATATTGTAGTTTACTCACTGTTTTATGTGATTGAATTCATCAAATGTTGGCTAGAGATGTAGAAGCCCTTAGTGGTTTGATTATTTAGAGTCACACTGCACTAAGTTGGTGTTGAAAATTCTAGTTAAAATAAGCACAAGTCAGCGTATGTATCGGCGATGACAGGAAAAAATATAAAGGATATAGATATACTGTATAATAGGGGTGGGCCAATCACATGATAGTCGTAATCGGATTTGTATCTGTAAAATGTACCCGGATGGTCGGAATCAGAAAAACCTGAAAGTTGCCTAAATAAGGCAGTAGAAGGAGCTAAATGCTTTTATTGTGAAAAAAAAAAAGTTGGCAGAGGGGAATGCTGGTAGTAAAAGGCAAATTAATTTGTACTGACACTACTTGTGTCTTCTGCATTTACTAAAAAGCGATCGGCAAACAAAAAACAGAAAGAAGCTTGGGTTTGGCTCGGTCGTCAATCCTCACCTTATGTTGTCATGGTGCGGTAGCAGACGAGCGAATTTTCGAATAATCCATGATCCATCCAATGAGTAATTTCCCAGCGCCACGTTCCCCAATCAATGTTTGTTTCCACTCGCTCCTACGTGCAGATAACATAAAGTATTGCCGTAAATATTGCCGTAAAGTACTTCTACCGCTGATTTGTGACATAGGTTAGGGAAGGGACGATTGATATAGAAACTTATATACATCGTTGGCCGCTGCTTTTGTCGTCGCCATGTCTGCGTGTCCGCCATATCGGAGCAGTCAAGATCCACTAGTAAACAAATACAATGTCTATTGGGAGATGCAGACTTCTCAGTTAGTCAGAATTCTGAAACAAATTTCATCAAAACTCCATGCAGACCAAATGGCAACATGTTGTACTGATAAAGCCCCTCACTTGTCGCGAATGCTGTTCTCGTTCTGGAGGCTGGGGGTTGCAGCACATGCCAATAGCCCTTGGTGAGGTCAATGGTCCTGAAAAAATGGGCTTGTCCCAGAAGATCTATCAATGAGTGGAATCGGGTAACCATCAAATTCAGATACTTCATTCAGCTTCCTAAAATCATTACAAAAGTGGACTGACTTGTCTGGTTTAGGGACCAACACTATTGGGCTCGACCAGCCACTTTGGGATTCCTCAATAACCCTCAGCTCTTACATTTTCTTACTTCTTCACTAATACATTTTTTTGTGGGCTTCAGGGACTCGATAGGGGCACTTGTGGACCACACTACCAGGTGTGGTGCATATCTAATTTTCAATCACGTGCGTGTGTCCAAGCTTGGTTGATAATACGTCCAGGTTTCGGTTCACCAGCTCCACGGTCTCCTGCAGCTGCTGAGCGGTCAGATCCTGGCCTATGAGGGCCTGACTCCTGGGGGGTTCTCCAGGGTCTGTAGGGGGCCGACAACTCAGCAACAAATCACGAGCATGCCATTTTTTTTTAAAGATTCACATGGTACATCTGTTCTGGTGGCCTCTTTCCTGGTTGTTGTACCCTGTAGTTCACTTCACCTACCCTCTCAACGATTTCATATGGCACTTTCCATGTTGCCAGGAACTTGCATTTTGCTGTACAAACAATTACTGGAACCCGGTCCCTTGGCTCACACAGCTCTGGGCTGTGCTGGGCGGTTACAGGAGGCCGGTTGTTCTCGTTGACTCTTCTCCATATTTTAGATGATAGCCATCCTCTCCTTCATGGCTGTCACATGCTCTATCATGGTGCGGTGAGTTAAGAGCAGGGCTTCCCATGACTCTATCCAGATCGTGCAAGCCTTGGGGTGTGGGGATACACCAGTTCAAAGGGCGAGAAACCTGTAGAGGCCTGAAGCATCTCTCTAACTGCAAACATGAGATGAGGGAGGAGCTGATCCCAGTTGCACCCATCTCTTTCAATCATCTGCCTTAGTATACTTTTGAGGGTCTTGTTGAATCTTTCGACAAGCCCGTCTGTCTTGGTGATACACAGACGTTCCGAGATGCTTTACCTTGAGGAGGGCACAAAAGCTTCGGGTCACCTGGGACATAAAAGGGGGGTGCCCTGGTCTGTTATTATGTCCTTTGGGATTCCCACTCTGCTACATGAATAGGCAGAGTTCTTTGGCTATACAGTACGCTTAGTTGTGGCTTTTCTGATGGCAATAGCTTCTGGGTACCGGGTGGCAAGGACCAAGATGTACTGATGTCCTCTTGCACTCTTTGGTATGGGACCCACTATGTCTAGCCCAATACTTTCAAATGGGGTCTCAATAATCAGCAAAAGAATGAACAGTCCATTATTGACAGTGGAGTGGGGGTAAATTAGAGGGGTCCCTTGTCCCTGGTCCACACCTTCTAGAACTCTGACATTTTTCAAAGCAGTAACCAGGAAGGGGGTTGGAGGGAAACAGGGTTAGCTTCTTCACCTCATGACATTGGACCACTCCCCAGTGGAGGCTCCCCCTCAGCCTCTGAGGCTGGCTCTGGTTCATTGGAGGACCCCCATTGCCCAGAAGGACCTTGGCAGGCAAGGAGGGAGTTGCTAACCTGGCCCCTGTTACAGTGGGGTAAAAAAGTATTTAGTCAGCCACCAATTGTGTAATTTCTCCCACTTAAAAAGATGAGAGAGGCCTGTTATTTTCATCATAGGTATACCTCAACTATGAGAGACAAAATGAGAAAAAAAAATCCAGAAAATCACACTGTCTGATTTTTAAAGAATTTATTTGCAAATTATGGTGGAAAATAAGTATTTGGTCAATAACAAAAGTTCAACTCAATACTTTGTTATATAGCCTTTGTTTGCAATGACAGAGGTCAAACATTTTCTGTAAGACTTCACAAGGTTTTCACACACTGTTGCTGGTATTCTGGCCCGTTCCTCCATCCAGATCTCCTCTAGAGCAGTGATGTTTTGGGGCTGTCGCTGGGCAACACAGACTTTCAACTCCCTCCAAAGATTTTCTATGGGGTTGAGATCTGGAGACTGGCTAGGCCACTCCAGGACCTTGAAATGCTTCTTACGAAGCCACTCCTTCGTTGCCTGGGCGGTGTGTTTGGGATCATTGTCATGCTGAAAGACCCAGCCACGTTTCATCTTCAATGCCCTTGCTGATGGAAGGAGGTTTTCACTCAAAATCTCACGATACATGGCTCCATTCATTCTTTCCTTTACACGGATCAGTCGTCCTGGTCCCTTTGCAGAAAAACAGCCCCAAAGCATGATGTTTCCACCCCCATGCTTCACAGTAGGTATGGTGTTCTTTGGATGCAACTCAGCTTTCTTTCTCCTCCAAACACGACAAGTTCAGTTTTTACCAAAAGGTTCTATTTTGGTTTCATCTGACCATATGACATTCTCCCAATCCTCTTCTGGATCATCCAAATGCTCTCTAGCAAACTTCAGACGGGTCTGGACATGTACTGGCTTAAGCAGGGGGACACGTCTGGCACTGCAGGATTTGAGTCCCTGGCGGCGTATTGTGTTACTGATGGTAGCCTTTGTTACTTTGGTCCCAGCTCTCTGCAGGTCATTCACTAGGTCCCCCCGTGTGCTTCTGGGATGTTTGTTCACTGTTCTTGTGATCATTTTGACCCCAGGGGGTGAGATCTTGCGTGGAGCCCCAGATTGAGGGAGATTATCAGTGGTCTTGTATGTCTTCCATTTTCTAATAATTTCTCCCACAGTTGATTTCTTCACAACAAGCTGCTTACCTATGCAGATTCAGTCTTCCCAGCCTGGTGCAGGTCTATAATTTTGTTTCTGGTGTCCTTTGACAGCTCTTTGGTCTTGGCCATAGTGGAGTTTGGAGTGTGACTGTTTGAGGTTGTGGACAGGTGTCTTTTATACTGATAACGAGTTCAAACAGGTGCCATTAATACCGGTAACGAGTGGAGGACAGAGGAGCCTCTTAAAGAAAAAGTTCCAGGTCTGTGAAAGCCAGAAATCTTGCTTGTTTGTAGGTGACCAAATACCTATTTTACCGAGGAATTTACCAATTAATTCATTAAAAATCCTACAATGTGATTTCCTGGATTCTTTTCCCCCATTCTGTCTCTTCAGTCAAAGTGAATCTATGATGAAAATTACAGGCCTCTCTCATCTTTTTAAGTGGGAGAACTTGCACAATTGGTGGCTGACTAAATACTTTTTTGCCCCACTGTATGTGTGTATTTTTCTTCTTCCTATATATTGGCCATGTTTTCTCCAGGGACCTTGCCCTTGTGTTTCATTCCAGAGTGGAACAGAGGAAAGTCCCACCCTATTAATAGGGATACTGGCAAGTTTGGGAGCATTTCTGGCTTGCCATGGTACTGGCCATGTGTGGTGACCAACTTTAACTTTGTAGTGGGGTATTCTTGAGTATCAAGAGATGGATTGCACCTCTTCCTGGGAACAATCAGTTTCAGCTACCAAGGCTTGATGGATTAATGTGACCGCACCCCCCAAATCAAACAAAGCTTCCACATCTTTATTATTCACCGTGACTGGACGTGGTGCTAGCTACTCCCCATTAGGACTGCATAGAGATAGGTGGGGGCCACCCTGAAGAGTCAGCGGTGGGCATTGGCTCATCCGGTGGACTGCACTGCAAGGACACGTGGCCAACAATGCTATAGGTCATCTATAGCATTTTACGCATTCCCAGTTAGTTACCACCCTCCTGGGCTCCACCTCTCCTCGAAAGGGTTTACTACCAGGGTCTCTACTGTAGCTTCTGCTGAATTATTAATAATTAATTAAAAATTATCAGCCTGTGCATCTGTGCCTAGGGTGGTTCATCATTTTTAAAAGTCCATACTGTATGTGGAATCACTGAGCCACACATAACTTAGTGAGCCCCCTTTTACAAATCATAATTGTTGGCCATGTGGGGTCTAAATCTTGGAAGGCCTTCTAGGCCTCTCCAGAGAGGAAAGCAGCAAGGACTCCTACCCATTGATCCTTCAGCCATCGCTCCCAGGTTGCAGTGGTTTTAAAGCATGTGAATATGCCTCCGTCGTCCCCAGGTCCCATCTTCTGGATAGAGTCACTGGCTTTAATTTGGTTCACTTCTCTTGGACCTGTTCACGCTGCTGTAAGAGCTCCTCAGCCTTCATCATATTGGCCTTTCTCTGTCCCTCCAGCAGGGCATGGTTGGTCTCTCTGGCGCTTGTGGCTCTCAACCAGCATTTGCAGTATCTCTTCCATGTCTTCTCCATGACTTAACTCAGCAAAAAGAACGATACAAACATTGATATAAACCTGATAAAAACTTTAACAATATCATAAATGTAAGTAATATTGGGGACATTAAATTTGAATAAGAGGAGAGGAAAGCAGCTGTCTGGTTATGGCCAAACCGGTGACCCAGCAATTTATGATACAGTTAAACGTAGCAGAATTGAAAAACTATGAGACAACAACCATCTCATCACCCCATTGGCACAGTAACAGGAACTGTGCCCATCAGCAGACCTGTGACAACTTAAGTTTTGCTGAAGGACACTCAAGTGGCCTTCAGCAAAACACTGTCCTCTCAGCCGCTATAAATAGTTGATTAAATACATGCGTTTATGTGTTCGGGAATTACTAAATGAACAGAAAATACACTGCTGTAAGACGAGGATAAATAAATCAGTTCACATTAAGTGACTTGTGTGGCTCTCGTTGGCCCGAGTTGTTGAGCGGTATTTCATTCTTGACAATTTATTGATGTATGCCAGGTTTTGTACCTCTTATTTCCTCTGCTTACATTATAATGAGCGCTGCCAGTGGCCATAGAAGCATCAGGAGGCTATTGTCGATTTTGGACAGCTCGTAATAACCCATTTACTATATTTGAGGCTATTGAAGTATTAAACAAGTTCTCAGAGCTGACTCTTAATGCGACGCTGACCAAACAATTTCTGTTCCAGTTTTCGAGTTTAACTTTAAGGGGGTCCTCTGACTATCTCAAGAGGTTTTTTTTTTGACAAGTTTTTTATGTCAACTGGAACCATTCCCGGATTTGTGCCGCAGACAGCAGAATTTTAGATGGCAGGCAGTGCTGTAGGTTGGCGTCGCTGTGCCTTCTGTGGGCATTGCACTAAGTAGGTAGAGCAGCAAAATGTATTATTGATAACATTGGAGGCATGCAAAGCAATGCGGAGGAACTTCTTTGATCGCCTTCAGACGTCCTGTCGCCCACACTCTACCTCAGTCAACTGTGTGTCCACTCTGACGGAGAGGCGGAGAGAAAGAAATAAGTCTAAATAAGTTTATGATCGCTTCAGTAATTGCAGAACGATTGAAAAGTGAACAGGGGAATTTACTGCCAATTTACTGTATATTCATAAGGTGTTCTTATAGGTGGAATTTAATTTACATGCACAATTATGCAGCGTGTGTTGAAACGCGGGGCCTAATTGCAAATTGTGACCAATTGAGTTACTGTATGCAAATCCTAGCCATTTTCCTGGAAAATTTAAAGTGACTTATCACGTACCCCTATTCGTACAATGCCTTAATAACTTAAACATAAGTCGGTGGGACTGTAATCACTGTTAAAGTTTCCAGTGTTTTAAAGGACAGCAAAAACCAAAAGTGAAGTGGAAGCAAACAACAACCCAGACATGCTATCTGGACGTCAGTGTAAAGGGGTTGGTCTGCGAACAACACAGATAAGAATTAATATAATGCTACAGAATAGAATGTCATCTTGGTACAGAAAAATGTATGTGTTTACACCTGCATTTTTTATTTTTATTTTAACAAATCCCTACTGCAACTTTGGGCCGATAACGCAAAGCGGGTCACACAAGGTGGACATTATTCTTTTATGACAACTTACTTTGGTCGTCCCCACTATCATCAAACAACACATTGTTTCTGATAATCCCCCCACTGTCATCGCAGACGGCCGCAAACACGGCGCGGGTGCTTCAAAGGAGATTTTCTTGGGGAATATACAACTGTTGCTAGATTTTCTTTGGACTTGACTAAAACAACAGACTTGAATTTTTGAATTCAAGTCTGTGTTCCCATTGACTTTGGTGCACGGACGCAGCAGTGAGAAGCAAACAAGCATGAACGTTTACTAATTTCAGTAAAACAAGCAACCAACCATGTGCCAGTGAAATGAAAAACTGTGGCCTTCGTTTGTATGTGTGTGTGTGTGTGTGTGTGTGTGTGTGTGTGTGTGTGTGTGTGTGTGTGTGTGTGTGTGTGTGTGTGTGTGTGTGTGTGCGTGCGTGCGTGTGGGGGGGGTTCAGAAATGGGCTTAAAAGAAACTGCCGAAAAGGATAATCCTGATCTCTTCACTGTCACATACAAAGGTGTGCGCACGTATGCACACACACACACACACGCACGCACGCACGCACGCACGCACGCAAGCACGCACGCACGCACGCACGCACGCACGCACACACACACACACACACACACACACACACACACACACACACACACACACACACACACACACACAGCCTGATGGGCTGCTGGACAAACCATTGACCTTCACTTTGCAATCTGTGAGTGCGATCAGTGGGCCATTCTTCCATGTAATGTTTACATCTCTGTGGGCTGTTTGGCCACAATGGTGGAGATTGCCTTTGGTCAACAACCTCCGTCCACAATGGTCATTTTCAGCGATGGGGGGCGCACCTGGCTGCACACTGATGTACCACCACTTCACTAACTTATCAAAAAGACAGAGAAATGAAAAATGTGTCAATCAATCAAGGTTGAGTCCTTTTTCAAACTTCTCCCACTGTTTGCTTAGGCCTCCTTGCCTCAAATCAATTCATATGCCACTCACATGTTTGTGTTCTCAGCCTATGAGGTGCAATAGATGAAAAAGGTAAAAAGAAAAGGAGGATTAAATTTACTTTTCGTGAATTTAGGTGGAGGTGTTTTCTCAAGATTTGTACATTTTATATAATTTTTCCATTTTAATTATTTAACTGAATGCTGTGTGTGTGTATGTATGTATATATATATATATATATATATATATATATATATATATGCCATAATTTCTGGTGAAATTAACTTAAAACTTTAAAATTAAGGCAAGTCATTGATACAAGTTAAATAAGATGAAATGAACTTCTATAAGTAAAATAACATTTTTTTTGACTTTTTAATTTTAATCTATGCGTAACTTTCACAGGAAGTTGAAGGCAAAACTTGGAAAAGTAATCCTTTTGACGCTGACTGGAGAAGACTTCCCAGCGCTGCTTTTTAGTTTGATTCCCAAATGAGACGATAAGGGACCAGGCTGAGAAGCAGTTAGCTATGCTTTATCTTTAGCTAAGGGAAATATGACCAGACAACTGGTTTCAGTTGCCTCAGTACGTAGAATATTAATTAGGTTTCTTTTTTAAAAACACTTGGGAAGTCCAAGACTCTTTGAAGTTATTTTAGATTTTTTGGAGGGGTAGAAAACGAAAAAGAAAACCCCTTTCCCTTTTGTAATTATACGATTATTGCATGAATAATTCACTGACTGAGATGTAAGAGACACCGTTTACGAGTTGTCAGTCTTGTCTTCATAACTTTTCATTGCAGCGTGGTGACTGATGGCTTACTCCGTGTGTGTTTGATGACTGAGCTTGTTTACAATGCTTAGTGGCTCAATTATGAATAATTGGCTTCTCGATTAATTTCTGATTAAGTGCAGATCTCAATCGAGCCCTGTGCTGTTTCCCAAATTAGTCAAATCCTCCAAAATCCTCCCAAAGATCTGTTTGCCGCAAAGCTTGTTGATGTGAAACTAAAAACCTGCATTATATAACAAGCCTTATTGGCTATTCCAATGCAGGCATTAACAGGCTGCAGTGTATGGGGCCCACACGTACGCACACAGGCATATAGAGGATCCGCATCAAGTGCGGATCCTTAAGGTTTCGATTCTGTGTATGACGATTTGTGTATGTACCATAAGGTAGTAATTTTATGTGAGAAACAAAGGCCATGCATGTCTGTGTGCTTGGTTTATTTGGCCCACCCCAAGCGAGGACAGTGTCATCACTTTACATTGCATTGCATTTAGCAGACGCTGTTATCCAAAGTGACTAACAATTATTCAAACACCAACGGACGCAGCCATCAGGAGCAATTAGGGGTTAAGTGTCTTGCTCAAGGACACTACAGTATGCTAGCAGGAGGAGCCTGGGATCCAACCAGCAACCTTTAGATTACTAGACGACCAGCTCTACCTCCTGAGCTACCGTCCCCCATACTGTCCCCCACTTCCAGATCCACAGGGACTCAGGTGAAGTGCTTCACATTCCAGAGCCATTCCAAGTCACAGCACCCCCACAGCATCACATCCTCTTCTGCCTGTTTTCCTCCAGCATCATCACCTGCTGAATATCCTTCCTAGTTCTAAGTTTGTGGCAGTCTCTACCCACCTTTTAGGGTTTTAGGGAGGGTTTAGGGAGGGAGACAGAGTCATTCGCGCAGTGGAGTACCAACATGGCGAGGATTTTATTTATTCTGTTAATCAACTTATTAATCCACCATCTACAACCCCATCAGAGATGCTCTCCATTGAAAAATGTGAAGAATTCACTACATTTTTCAATGACATAATTATAGCTATCAGACAGAATATTAGTTCCTCAACATCCAGACATGAACCTACCCTCCAGTTCTCCAGTAATATGACTGCTGCCATGTCTCTCTTTGTCCCTACAGACATAAAAAGACTGGACGATAATGTTGGTAAGCTCAGGTCCTCCACCTGCTGCCTGGACCCCCTCCCTACCACATTTTTTAAAACAGTTTTTAACTGCCTAGAATGAGGTATTCAAAATGATAAATGGCTCTTCATCAATCAGGTATATTCCCTGCAGCATTTAAAACAGCTGTCATTAACCCACTCCTGAAGAAGAGCAATCTTGATGCAACAATTTTTGCCAACTATAGGCCCATTTCCAACCTGCAATTCCTCAGCAAAATACTTGAAAAAACAGTTTACCTTCCGGTTAACAACTATTTAACATCACACAGCCTTTTAGAAATATCAATCTGGTTTTCGACCTCACCATAGCACAGAAATAGTACTTATTAAAGTTTTGAACGATCCGCACGTAAACACTGATTCTAAAAAAACATCTGTATTTCTGCTCTTGGATCCCAGTGCTGCTTTTGATACAGTTGACCATCACATTTTATAAGAGAGATTACAAAAATGGGTTGGCCTATCTGGCCCAGTTCTAAACTGGTTCAGAACCTATCTACAGGACAGGCAGTTCTTTGTGTCCATTGGAGATTTTGTCTCAATCAAAGTGAATATTATATCTGGAGTGCCCCAAGGTTCGATTCTTGGACCATTATTGTTTAATCTCTATTATGCTCACACTTGCACATATTATAAAGAAACACAAAATGAATGACCATAATTATGCAAATGATTCACAACTGTCTATATCCCTTGATGACCTAGACCCACTACATCCCCTCACTTGTGTATTAATGATATTAATGTATGGATGTCACAGAACTTTTTACAACTGAACAAAGATAAAACAGAAATACTCATCTTTGGTGCAAAGGCTCTGAGACAGATAATTGCAGCTCATCTCAGTTATCTGTCTCTGGAGAGCAAGAATGAAGCCAGTAATCCGGGCGTAATCATAGACGGCAATGTAAGATTTTAAGAGCGTTATCAATCACATCACAAAATCAGCTTTCTAGCATCTAAAAAATATTTCAAAATTTAGAGGCTTCCTGTCAAAAGCAGACTCTGAAAAATTAATGCATGCATTCATAACAAGTAGATTGGACTCCTGTATTGGCCTATTCACCGGCCTCCCGAAATCAGCTGTGCCGCAGCTACAGTTTATCCAAAATGCCGCTGCACGCGTTCTCACTGGGACTTAAGAGTTTGAACACATTACATTTACATTTAGTCATTTAGCAGACGCTTTTATCCAAAGCGACTTACAATTGTTCAAAGACCGACGGACGCAGCCATCAGGAGCAATTAGGGGTTAAGTGTCTTGCTCAAGGACACTACAGCATGCTAGCAGGAGGAGCCTGGGATCGAACCAGCAACCTTTGGATCACTAGACCACCAGCTCTACCTCCTGAGCTACCATCCCCTTACACCTTTTCGGATTGATGTGTAGCATGATAATCAGCAGCTTAATCAAATTGCGAAATTCAAATTATCTCTTAATATGTATTTATGTGAATGTTATTTTTCTTTTACTTCAGTACCACCTATCTATCTACCACAATACACTGAAAACATCCACAGAAACAGTCACGTTGTTGAGCATAAGCAATAGTCCACGATAGTAATAATAGTATAGTATAATAGTATAGTATAATAGTAATAATTTTCACCAATCGGTGAAAATAATTACTATTTTACTAGTAGTCCCCGAGGAAACACAGGCAAAACTGTATTTTCTCAACACCTAAAAAGTATGACCAAAAATGATTGTTTATACTTTCTTAGAGGTTTATATAAGTCTAGTGAGATTCCAAATTAGATCCAATTGAATCTTCTAAAAAAGGTCCAATTTTGTGATAATTGGTTTATTTTACCAAACATCTCAAATTAAAAGCGAGGTAGTTAAGTTACTCCTAGCTCTTTTCGATTTCATTTCGTAACCAAACAAGAACACAAAGGTTCTTGTGTGTGAAAACTCTCCACATTGATCTTTGGAGTGTTGTCCTTAAATATTTTGTTTGATATACTGTATACTATACAGTAGAGGTACTATTGTAGCAGCATTACCAAAACTAAATTTCTAAAGATGATGTAAGCCTGCAGCCAACCCTTGTTATAACCTTGTTCCAGCCTTAAGAAATTCTACATTGACCGCAAGTCATTTTTCTGTATAACTTTCATGTGTTTTGGGAATGGAATTTCACCCTGATCTACAGCTACCGGGGCAAGGATAACTTCCCTGGCTCCGCCTGCAGGCTGGGACGCTTTAAAGGATCTCTCGCACTTCTAAACCTTCACTGTTGTTCATGACTGCATGGCACACCGCCATGCTTGGCAGTTGTCTCACGTCACAATTGGAAACAAATTACAGAATAGTTTATTATTCTCTTCAGGCGGTTATTCATATATTGAAGTCAGGGTGGCACTGTGTCAGAAAATAGGTGAACATTTTATTTGAAAAAGATATCCCTAAACACATGATGTCATGCTTGCATTACAAGTTTTGCAAGGTTGTGATAAAGTTAGAGAACATTGTCAATATTACAGAATTGCATCACACAGTAAACGGGTGATTCTTCAGTTATGGGCACTTTAGGTGGTGCAATACCTACAGGTCTTGAAATGTTTAGATTTGGAAAAGCCAAAGGACTCCTCTAACCCATAAAATCTGTTGACAAATAATAAACATGCTGGGCGATCTCTCATGGTATCTGCAGCCATCTCGGGGAAGAAATTTGGTCAAATATTTGCTTTGCTGGTCATATCATGGCCACGGAACATGAGGCCATTTTTAGAGACCAGATGCATCCTACAGTGCAAAAACTGTTCCCTCATGACGTTCTTATATTCCAGGTTGATAATGATCCCATTCATACCGCTGAATAATTTAAAGTAATATTTCATGAATACTCAGATGAAGTCAACCTCCTACCATCACCTCCCCAATCATCTGATCTGAACACCATTGCCTGCAGCCTGTGACAACTACAAATGCCTCCATACTACAACAATTGGAATATGATTGCTTGGCCTCCAGAATTCTGGCAATACTTCTCCCAAAAGGCCCATACATCTAGATCGGGATCTGCTTCCCAAGACCAAGAGCTGACCACATAGCCATCGACATGGTAGTGGGTGCATGGGTGCAAGGCCTCAAGCAGTCCATCAATGCAAGGGAAAGCCTGAGGATCAAGATCCTTCTTGTTTAGGCCAAAAACGTTTTGACACACGTCTGTGATCTTCTGTGGCTCACATTTACTCAAGGTGTGCAATATGTACCTTGTGCAGATACAGTACATTTAGGCATATCTATATAGAAGCATATTTATCATGTTTTCTTGGTAGTTCACAAAATGCTCACCATTGATGAGGGAATCACGGTTCTGACGCTAATCCTGAACTGAAGAGAGGTTAATGAAAATAGGAGAACTGTACACTGTAGGAGTATATTTGTTCGGATAGAAAAGCACCAGATAATCAGATATACAAATGACTACGAGTCACTATATTAATACCAATGGTAAAATGTGTTTTTGCATTTAGTCACAGCATCACAAAAAAACAGCCAAACGGATAGCTTGAAGCTTTCATTTAGAACCTACTCAGTTAAATACTGGGCTCCCAACAACAACAACAAAAACTAAATAGCAAGTGCAACTATCAAATAACAGCACCATACTTACTTTTGTTAAACTTCCAGCTTTTCAAAAAATACTACATCCAACCAGAAAACAGATTATTTAAATTCAAAGGGTAACGCCTGAACATTAACAGTCTGTTTGCATTCCAGCATACTGAGTGATTAATTACACTCGCGGAACATCAGGGTCAGCATGACTAAATCCCTTTTGGTGCATCGTCATCAGCGAGGGGTCATCGAGTGTTTAAGGGATGATGGGATGGCTGGTAGTAGGCAGTGTGGAGTGTGAGGAGATCATTAGAAATGATTAAACCATTATAGCATGCTAGACTAATAATTGATAGAACGACTGATCTCTTTCCCACTTTTTGTGTGTTATATGTGCCTGTGTGTTTGTATGTGCGCGAGTTTGTTTTTGTGTATTCGGGATGCTTGTTCAGCGTGTTGGGGTCCAGGTGTGTTGTAGAATGGCGAACATTGTAAATGAGAAGGTTATCTCTGAGAGAATGAGAGCTGTGTTTATACCCGAGCCTCAGCCGCATACCAATAGGCCCCGTGAAGGCATTACCATGCAGAGCGCCGTGCCAGGAGTTCATCTTCATAGCAATGCTGCACGCAATGAGGAAATGAAAGTGATAGGTAAATCTAATATACAGCTGAGCTGCATTTTTCACAGTGGTCTTTAGTTATTAACAATCAGCAGACAGAGTGATTCTCCATTTGAAGGACATTGAATTGTAAGAGATTAAAGGGAAGGTATTTAGGCCATTTACATTAGGCCGGATGGCAGCGGCTGCTTGATTGTGTTGTGATAAAAATTACAAAAAGCATCTTCATCAAATGGCTCATGATAATTGTTCTTTAATTATTATAATGAATTTTCCGTGTTTAATCGTCGACTGATTTACTTTTACTTCCCGAGCTAATTAGCTCATTTATTTCCATTTAGCTCAAGCAAAAGAGCTGTATTGTTTGTAGACCCGCTTACAAATAATCAGGCAAGCACACAGATCCAGAGGGCAGGAAACGCATCTGGATGGTGTCATCGTGGCAGAACATAAATGGATGTTTTCAGCGTTTATAAATGTTGCTGGAAAAACAACAAAATGACTTTGTTTGAAGTAAATTCGGTTGTGCATTACACATTAATATAGTTCGCTGCCCGCTTTTTTCTAATGCGATGATACAGATAATTGAGATCTCTCCTTCTTGGGATGTTAAATATTTTTCCTCCGTCGGCCTTTGTGGTTTCAGCATTTTATTGGACGCCAAACCTTTGTCACGCCTCACGATTACTTCCCTGCAATACTGTTTTATGCATTTTTGTTCCCTGTTTTCACATGCATCTCAGAATGCTGTTGTCAAGTAACCCATCTATAGGCAGTTTTAAGAAATATATATCCTTCAAACTGGCCAGTGTGTGTATATAGTATATTTAAAAAAATGAGCCCCAGCTCCATACATCCTCAGTTATAGGGGATGAAAATTACACTCATAGGTACAAGTACCAAACAGGTACTTTAAAACTTCACATTTGAAACAAGATATTCTCTCCTTCACCTTACAATTATACAATTCCCACAATTTCCACCAAGATTAGCGCAGATATGCAGGTTTTTTAAAATGTAGGTAAACCCACTAAAAATAGGCGATTGCCTCCGTTCCCATTGCCAGTAGACGAGAATGCCTTTCTGGTTTTTTGGGTTTTTTTTCTGGTGTGTTCATTGTCAGGAACACACTGGAAAAGTGGCGGTCTGTCTTGGTGTCATGTTTCCGGTGTGATTGGGAAAAAAATAAAAATTCTAATATATTTCCTATTATTATTGTAGCGGACAGTCTTCTCGTAATGCTAGATTTCATTTTGCCCTCTCGGACATTCCAGGTCTGTGGATTAAACTCTTATCTCCCACTTTCAAGGAGAGGGGATAAGAACCCTGTTTTATTGCTGGGGGTCTCCAACGCAAGACTCTTTTGTGGAGAACTGCCCTATCTGCATAGTTTCTTCACACCTGCAACGTTAAAATGTCGGAATAACACTAACCAGACAGGAACCGAATGGGGGTCGCACCCATATACCACCCATTTTCCTGTTTCACGATTTATGGTAACACGGGAAGGATTTCAAAAGAGAAGATCTGAAATCTCCGTCTGGACATCCAATACACTTTACCACCAAAGGATGGTGCATAAAAAAAACAAAGGGGCATTTCCACTCTTCTCTCTATGTGACTTTCCACCCTTATGTCCTTCTTGGGAAAATACAAACACAGGCAAAACACCCACTCTCGCCCTCCTTCTGTCACATTGCTATCTCTGGTATCCACCATAAAGTAGACCCACATTCTTGAGGACCGTTCCCACAGCGCATCTTGGTTTAAGAACAAAAGCTGCATCAATATCTTATTTATAAAATCACCCAGTAATCAAAGTAACAGTAATATGCAAATTTTTTATTCAAATCGACAAAAATCCAACCTCTGTATGCCAGGTGACGAAGATGTGAGTGAAAGGATTAAAATGTATTCTTGTCATGTGATTTTGCTGCCATCAAGTCGTCCAAGATAAGAAGTCCTTTTCTGGCGTCTACTCAGTGTATTATATTTTTACTCAAATCAAGTATTTGTTTTCATATATTTTGTTAAGTTGTTAAGCCAATAAAAGTCAATAGAATAATATAAACACCAGGTATATATTCATAATTTGTACAAACGATAACTAGGCTAAACATTGTATGGATCCTTCTGTATGGATCCTGGATCCTTCTGTTTGTTTTACTGTTAACACAGGTTTTACTTTGACTACTGTTGATATTTGCAAGTTCTTTTAACTATCCTTTTTTGAGCTGCAATGAGTTGCCAACAATTAAATGAATTTTTGAATTGATGAATTGAAGAATTGAATGAATTGATTAATCGTTTTTAGAGTCATTTTTTAAGAAGTCCTGTATGACAGTAAACTGAATATCTCGTTCCTCCTCTACAGAAATATTATTATTATTATTATTATTAATATTATTTACTGTGCACTTGGAGGAGTCTCAAGACGCATGCATGACTTGGCACAGATGACATAGCAGCTACTTCCCCACGGAGCGTATCCCACAGTGGGCAAAGAGCTGAGTGGGGATGTCAGCGCTAGTCTGTCCATCTGACCTTGTCTGGCTCACATCTTCTCGCTTGCTTTTGCCGTAATGCCACAAAAAGATAGTTTGGCAGTGGCATTGCCTTTTATGCCTAATTTCGGGCACTTTACATTTTTTTCCCAAACATTTTCTTTTTACATTACTTCCAGAACTTCAATGCGAGTCGCGCGGGGAAAAAAGGCGAAAATACAGTGTCTACCCGGGTGTCATGTTTCCATCACTGCCGAGAGAGACGATAAATACCCGTGACTACTGCAAAGTCCTTTGTCCCAGGAATGAATGCCGATTGTAACCTTTCCCACTAAAGAAAAAATCAAGATGTTGGCGGGTGTTAGCGTTTTTTTTGTCCAGTGGAAAAAAGGTTTTACTATGTCATGCCACACACCCCCTGGGGACAAAACAGATTTGAATACCATTCTGCCACTGATTTCACAATTCACTACCTCTCCCCTTTTAAGCACTGGGGCTATTTTGGTGCTGATGCTCCTCTGTTGTGATTTATTTTCTTTTATCCTGGCTGTATACTGTCTTTTTTCTGAATCGCTGGCATTCTGTGATTCTGTATCTCTATCCTGACTCTCTCACACCCACTCTTTCACCTTTCAATAAAGTTGATGCCTCAAGAGTTACAGGAATAGAGCTAGAATAGTAATTTGAGAAAACAATTATGTAGACATATTTTACATGGTATATTTGGTTTGACCGCTGTCCTCTGATATTTGAATTTTACAAAGGGTTGCTTCTTGCAAATCACATAATAATGTCACCCCTCCACCCCCGTGCATAGCATTGGTATTTCACTTTCACGGCCATCTACTCTGACTCTGACCAGACCGGTCTTCAGAAATGAAAAGTAGGGGTAAGCTGCATGCCTAATGAAGATAATCCACTGAGGCATCAGATACCCCATGAATCAATGAATTGATTTTAACAGGGAAAAACCCAAAGTGTGTGAAATTAAACTGTCCAGAGATTGAAAACAGGCGTGGCACCACATACATGATGATGAGCCGTAATAACTAGAGAGCAGTCATGCTTGCCTGGGTTTTCTAGTGGCTGGGTGAGTTTAATTGAGGTTGTATTAGGGACGTTGAGGAGGGGGGATTGAACTTGTCAGGCTAATCATCCTAATGACTAGCCCAGGGTCACAGGGGGACTAGGCAAACATTCACATCCATCCCTGAAGATCCCCACAAAGTCCCAGTCACTTTTGATGGCTGCTCTGGGAGGGAAAAGTCAGCCGGGGACTCCTCCGCAGTCTAAATACCAGGCCGCTGAGAGGAGAAGATGGTCACGTTGATTAACTTTTCACTAACTGTCATTATCCCAGTCTGTCTTATTGTCCCAGAGAGACTTGGACATTCGGAAAAAAATAAAAATACACTTGAGACTAAGATGATAAGATCCCTGCTGTGACTTTTGATTCACAGCAGGGATAGTTTGGGGGGTCATTCAAAGTACTGTGAAACTTTTTGCATTGCTTATAGTCCTGCACGTGTGGAATCGCAAGTCTATTTAGAGAAATATATCCTGGGAAAATACAATGTTGTGTATGCAACCAACTACAACATATTTTTTGTTTAATCATCATGGTTCAGTGGCAAATAGCCACCAATTGTAGGTTTCCTTTTGAAGTCTGTTTATTTCCCAAGGGTGTGAATAACTTAATTGTGCTTCGCTTCTTAAATCATGCATATTTGAGGGAAGAGAAAAGTAATGAAACAGCCTGTTTGAATTAAAAATAGACGCTTGTGAAAATGTCTAATCCAAAATTAAATTACAAGTCTGTCATGCTATTACACAATGGTTAAAACTAGGCCATCTCTGTGATTTGGTCATCTCTCAGATCTATAGGCATCATGGGCACGCCTTATTGGACTCAGCTCTTCACACATCTGTCCGAATAAAAATACTCCACTGAGCATCCACTTGTCTGACTTTGACACTTTGCACATAAGCCAAGACCCTGATTAGTCCATTACTCCCTGAAAATGTTGATGTTGAGTTCCTGAAGAAGACGACAGTCAGCGAATCCCAGGATTTATTAGGCTCTGACACATTTCTGATGAGTGCAGAAAAGCATGAAATTGGAAATGAATCTTCAAATGTATTGATCTTTTCCCATCTGTGGGTGGTAAATATGTATTTTCCTGAAGGACAAAAAATTTGGCAGATTTTGGAATTATTCCAAATATTTGAACATGAATGGATGGAAGTTATTCCGAATAGGCTCCTGTCACAACTGAAATATAATAGATACATTTTTTTTGCTCTTCCCATAAAACAAAAATTCAGAAAGTGCAAAAGAATGTAGATAAAACCATGAATAACACAGGGTGATATATCATATTTTAAATTGCACCTTTCAAGATAGGCACATCTCCGTTCACAGTCTACACTAATAATATCTGTTTATACTCGACGTTGACATGAGATGATGTGAGCTGGCGTGAGGTGAGGTAGAGAGAGGTAGAGAGAGAGATGTTGAGAGAGGTAGAGAGAGAGAGAGAGAGAGTCCGAAAAAGAGAGAGTAATGCCAGCCAACCAGTGCAGCAGAGGGCATCGCTTGCTCATCTAAATGACAATCTCTTATCCCTGCAATTAGCCGCGCATCCTATCGTATCACAGTGAACCTTAACTGGGTCCAAATGAAACAGGCCTTGTATTGCTTTTCCCAGCAGCTGTATCCCATTTTCAGACTTACTCCATTACCCCCTTTTAACCTGCCGGGTGTAGCTGGACTGAGGTGGACCTCAGACTGTGGAGTCTGTATATATGTATGCATGCTGTTTATATACACTATACACAGCCTATAAACACCTGGAATTATGATTTAACATAAGAAAAATAGATCATGATCTAGGCAATCTGGAAATCAACAGGATTTGTAAATCAACAGGAGGAGAGTGCAAAAAGTATTATAATTATTTTTCCCATTGTCCTATGAGCACCTGCTATTACCCATCACCTAGTGTATTATTTAACCTCTTTATTTTTATTAGCAATTCATTTTGAACAGAACAGGGAGATATAGTAGAGCGTACAGTACTTCAGCCGAACATCCACTATTGGAAGAGATGGATGGATGGGTAGATATAGTTGGCCTTAATGTTGAACAGAAATGTTACTGTGGTATAGTATTCTTAAACATTGGAATCCCTGCTCCTCTATTCACTTTCTGGAGAGCTTGAGTGTCTTTTGAGGGCTGGATCAGAGCCTTAACACTATGGCATTAGTGTGAATTTGTATGATTTTTCAATTAACCTTGGAGGAACAATTGTAGACATAGATCATGGCAGTGAATCTCTTGGAAAGGTACATTTTCTGTGCCTGTCCTAATAATTTAAATTCTTACACAGTTTTAATTTCACTCTGGTCAAACCGACATCATTAGATAGTGAAGACTGCTTTTTAACATAATTTTGTAACAATAATGACACAATTAGGGAGAAAAGCTGATTGACCAAGAAGTGTAAATTAGCCACTTAACCGAGGTGATAGTGATCACCTCGGTTGTACACTCCTCCAGTAGGGTTTCTTATCATAATGAGGTGCATCATGCAAAATACCAGCCGGTTCAAGGGCAGGGACAGGACGGGACCACAGCCAGTGGGGGTGAAGATAATTGGAATGGATTTTAGTCCTTTTTTGCCATGAGTGCTAAGTCAAACTATGCATGACATTGGTCACTGTGAGTGAAGGAAAAACAAATTAAAAGACAAGCCGTGTTTGATAAGATCTATTGCAGTGCGACTTTGAGTGGAATGATATTGTGTGTGCGTCGTGCAGCTGAGGGTGAATGGAGATTGCATATGTAAATTGCATCACAATGTTTCCAACTCAATGTTCAAGCAGAGACCTTGAAATATGCAAAGATGTGAGGAGGCATGAATAAAGGGCCACATAATTTATACCACAGCAGAGTTGAATCGTCAATATGCATTTTCGCATAGCTTTTGATGAGAAGCCATGTTGGTTACTTAACAGATATATATATAAATAAATAACAAAGAGTGAAAACCCAATGCTATTAGTATTGCAAAGTCACTGTCGATGATTTGTATCCAGTGTGTCAACCTTCATCAATGCTTTAACATTGATAAATATATGCAATTAATAAAATGCATGACTTTTATGAACTGACACAAATGCGGTACTTAAGATCAAAAAGCCTTCGTCAAGCATTTAGTGAAGTTGGGGAACATTGTCTTCACAACACAGTGGTACATTTCATCAACGGGGCCCAAACTTGCAAGAGCAGTTTAATTTATCCTTCAAAATCTGGACTCAATCTCCTGCGCTGGCAGCACTTGCAGGATTTGGGGCATGAGGTCCTTGCTTTCGTACAAATGTCAATCGGATGGATATCTGTATTCAAAACGCTGTGTGACCGTTGGTCTTTTCAATTGGAAAAGGTCATAGGGACTCTAATGAGTTGCCCGCTGGGAAAATAACAAGGCCCCCACCCTTCAAGAGACACCTCCCCATGTCATTGTGGGTCAACAGCAGTGGGATGGAAAAGCTGCTAAAAGTATTATCACCTTTAATCCATGCTCAATTGGTACTAAGGGAACCAAAGTGTGCCAAGAAAATATCCCCCACACCATTACACCACCACCACCAGCCTGAACCGTTGATACAGGCAGGATGGATCCATGCTTTCATGTCGTTTACGCCAAATTCTGACCCTACCATCTGAATTTCGCAGCTGAAATCGAGACTCATCAGATCAGGCAACAATTTTCCAATCTTCTATTGTCCATTTTTGGTGAGCCTGTACGAACTGTAGCCTCAGTTTCCTGTTCTTAGCTGACAGGAGTGGCACCCGTTGTGGTCTTCTGCTGCTGTAGTCCATCTGCTTCAAGGTTCAAGTTCAAGAGATTATTTGTCACATACATACGGTCATACATACTGTATATGCAGTGAAATGTTGTGACACCCAGTGATTACGCACAATAAGCTCTATAGGTGTAAAAATACTAAAATTGGACGTGTTGTGCATTCAGAGATGGTATTCTGCATACCTTGGTTGTAACAAGTGGTTATTTGACTTACTGTTGCCTTTCTATCATCTCGAACCAGTCTGCCCATTCTCCTGACATCAACAAGGCATTTTCGTCCACACAACTGCCGCTCACTGGATATTTTCTCTTTTTCAGACCATTTTCTGTAAACCCTAGAGATGCTTGTGCGTGAAAATCCCAGTAGATAAGCAGTTTCTGAAATACTCAGACTAGCCCGTCTGGCACCAAAAACCATGCCACGTTCAAAGTCACTAAAATCGCCTTTCTTCCCCATTCTGATGCTCGGTTTGAACTTCAGCAAGTCATCCTCACCATGTCTACATGCCTTAATGCAATGAGTTGCTGCCATGTGATTGGCTGATAAGCTATTTGTGTTGCAATTGAACAGCTGTACCTAAAGTGAAGATTGACTCATTGGTTCTCAGTGACTCAATTTTGTACAGCACATTTAGAACCTACAGTAAAATGTAAAATTAAGTTAAAAAGTAAAGCAAAATTTAGGAATTATATAGCGACATATCCAAAGAGGTATTGTAGAGTGTGTGAATGGTAATGTATGTAATGAATGCATGTATGTACATGTGTATGTGGCAAGGATATTTTTTATTTTGTGTTATTTCTTATTTATTGTATTTCAATATAATAACTAATTTGAAAATGTTAACTGTATTAAGAGGCTTTAACCAGCTTCCCGTACTAAGCAAAAATATGATAAAGATATAAATGGTAACAAGCTAAACGATGGGTGGCGGTCCTCAGGTGTGTATGGTGTCTCTAAAGGTCTGAAGAGCCTATGGTTTCCTTCCTCCCCCCGGTTATTTAAGTCATTGTCAAACATCCACCACACAATCCCTTTGACATTTCAGAGAGCACTCATACAAAACTGCACAATGGCTGCTGTCATATGTCAGAACAGAGGAGAAAGTATGCCTGGAAACCCTCTTTATTATCCGCCTGTGTTTGATGTCATATCTCCTAGACGAGCGTTAATGCGGTGTGCGTGTTCCTCTGCGTGTTTAAGTGTATTGGCCGTGGGTTTTGCGCACACACACACACACACACACACACACACACACACACACACACACACACACACACACACACACACACACACACACACACACACACACACACACACACACACACACACACACACACACACACACACACACACACACGTTGAATAAATGCCAGAACACAGCTCCGGGCAAAAGTGTGTGTCTCATTTCAAGCTGAGGGGCAGGCTGTGCCGGCTTGTCGATAGGTGCATGGGTTTGTGATGGATGTGGCCGTCGCCACGGTCTTTGATGTCCCTACGTCATGGCTGAGGGGATTGTGGGGGAGTAGAACATTCTGGATTGTTGACACTGCACGGTGCACGGTGGACTTGATGTTTGCTGACAGCCTGTCACACTCCTGTTACAATGAAACTTGGGTGGTAGGAGCATTGGGGAGGGTGAGAAAGAGAAGGGTCTCAAAGGAAGAGGAATGGGATAGTTCGGTCCGTTACACCACCTGTAAAGCTACATTGGGGAAAGTTCAAGGCTGACTTTGCGGAATGAATGTACAATTCAAGCCATCTTGGATGTTCTCATCATGCAGGAGAAAATTACAGATACTGCAATGAAATTTAAACAAGATCAGACACCCCGCCCCCTCTAGTCATGCAGTTTATTGGTATTCCATCCTTTCTATACTACAACAAAGTCAAAACCATATTGATACGGCCCTGAACTACAGCATATTGAGAATTATTTGAAGTTACTTGAGAATTGCTAATAATTAAAAGATTAATTATAATTGGAAATCATCAATCAGGAATGATTGTTATTCCCCAGTCTAAATTGATGACCCAAAACTAAAATTCTGTATAATATTTAGTATGTGACTATGTGACTGTGACAAGTATACATTATTTTAAGTGCTTGTTTGCCTTTTTATTATTAGGGTTTGATTGTTATAATAATAATAATAATAATAATAATAATAATAATAATAATAATAATAATAATAATAATAATAATAATAATGCGTAATGATGTTCAAGGCCTAAGTAAAATGCTGTAGATTTTCTTGGGTGGAGGGCTGAGTTTATCACAATGCACTCTGACCAACTATCACAATCTTTATGTGGACCAAATTTTGTAGGAGGAGTTATGGTAAAAGGGTAAGAGAGACGTCCAAATCAAGGAAAAAGCATGACAACTAGTGAATGATAAGATAACAAAAGGCCAAAATATATCAATGTGTTTAAATGTTGTCCCACATATAAAAATTGTTGTGGAACACAAATGAGGTTGTCTTTTGACAACAAGTGTTGTCTAAAGCAGTGGAAGTACAAGCCCTATATTCTGTCGGTAGTGATGGGGAACGCGAACTCGCTGGCCAACAGGACAGATGAGCTGGCTGCCCTAGTGAGGAACAAGAAGATCTACAGGGAAAGTAGTTTACTGTTTCATGGAAACGTGGCTTACTGGAAACACTCCGGACGCGAATGTGGATTTACTGGGATTCACTACTGTGAGAGCAGACAGGGACACAGGGGATGGTAGCTCAGGAGGTAGAACTGGTCATCTAGTGATCCAAAGGTTGCTGGTTTGATCCCAGGCTCCTCCTGCTAGCATGCTGTAGTGTCCTTGAGCAAGACACTTAACCCCTAATTGCTCCTGATGGCTGCGTCCGCCGGTGTTTGAATAATTGTAAGTCGTTTTGGATAAAAGCGTCTGCTAGATGTAATGTAAGCATGTAATGTAAGGGACGTTCCTTTGGTATGGGGTAAACATTTTGTGCCTCATTGTTCAGAGTGACAGCAGCTGTTCCCTTGAATAACCAAGGTTTCCGCCACCATCTTGCAGGGAAGAAAAAATCACATCCATAGGATAAAAAGAGATCTACACAATGCGTGCAGTAGAAAAAGTTCAAAACGTTCAAAAAAGAGGAAAATAACACACTATACAGACAAAGCTACTTGACCTGAGTTTTCCATGTTATGATTTAAGCTTTTTTTTTTTTTTTTTTAATGCTGAACTTTTGAGGGTTTCTGGACAATATTTGTTATGGTTTTGGGTTGTTGAGTGATTGACATATATTTGCATATTTGTCCAATCCCATGTTGATTAGAATATTACGCACTTGAAAAATAGCCCTTTAAGCTACATTTTGAACAAATTCAAAATGTGCCATTGTGATTGATAGTGATTAACTATAGACAATCATGCAATTAAATATTTAAATAAATTGACAGCCCTCATAATTTTGTATGATTCTTTTTAAAACTAACTACAATTCGGGAAGAAAATATAGATCTCTTAAATTTCTAGAAATTCTAAAGTTGTTTTTATTTTTTATTTTTTTATAATTCACCCTTGTGGGTGTCGGATTAGTAATAAATGAATAGTGTAAAACGATCATATTACCTTAACACCTACCTCGTATTTAACAAGGATTATTGCTTTGTGTAATCTAATTTTCTTCTGGTCGTACTTTAACCTAATTATTTTCAAACATAATAAAAGTTAATAGGAATGAAGTCATACCTGTCACTGTGTAATTTCATAATAAATTAATAAAGCAAAAAGATGATGTTACATTATCTGCGTTCCAAATGTAACACCTACCTCGTGTTTAACGGTGGTTAACTCTGCTTTTCTGTGCTTCAGTGTATGTGCAATCTGTCAGAGTTTGTATCTTGTATACCTTTAGTTCAAGTTCAATAGAATAATCCAGTGCGCGGATGAAATATCTGGGGCATTTACAAATGCCACCTGCCATCATGCACATGCGCGAAGTGATTGCCTGTGACCAGTGACGCAATGACACGCTTGTCTGGGACCGATTTGGATTATATTTGAACGTCTGTCGGAACTGCCCTGAATACAAATGTTATTCATTGTGTCTGTGGCTTGGCAAACTGATATATAAAGAGAAAGGGCATCGAAAAGGAGAGAGGAAAATTAATCAATTGAATCTTGTCGCAGAGTATGATTGTCCGACTTCTAAACAATTCATATAAATGGGGAGATTTCAATGGGGAGATGTTGGCAGTGCCAACAGCACCCCAGGCAGGACTTGACCCCAGGAGCTTCTTACTGTGAGGCAGCAGTGCAATGCACTGTGCCACAGTACCTACATAGAGCTGTAGAATGGAAGAGCAAGTATGTGGAAAAGGAAGTCCATGGCCAAGGCCCAGATTCACAGAGACATTTAACTTCTCTGTCATGCTTAAACTTTTTTTTGTTTAGCGTATTCACTACAATAAAACAATGATATGATGATGATGATGTTGGAACTAAAGTGCATGTAGGGAGCCCGCAGGCTTAGTGAGATGACTCACATTCTGCTGAAAGATGCTGATTCAGAGTTCAACTCAACTCGAACCCTGACCCTAAACATGACTCGGCTTCAGGAGAACAATTGTTTTGCCAGGAAGACTAGATCATCGCTCTCTCCCTCCATCTCTGCAAAGTATTTTAGCAAAAAAAAATGCTTTTTCTGTTGTCACTGCGTGTCTATTGCCTGGCAAAATAGATTTAATACCAGAATGAGCACAACTCTGTCAGCTCAGCTGATTAGCTGCTGCCGCTGAGATACTACCAGTTCCAAAAAGTGAGTGATTTTGAAAAATTGGCGAGATGAAACATGCCATTCTCAGCATCAAAATCAGGCAAACGAGAATTCCAACCATATAACCTGAGAGGAAGGGAAGTTGTAATGTGTCTACAGATTCATTAACTCATAAGAGCTATATCCGAAAAAGAGATCAAAGTGTTGTTTTTTTTCATTTGTCTGCTTCGCCTATTAATTTTCCAACAAGGAAATTAAGTCTGAACTCAGATGATGAAGAGCAGAAATATAACGTTTGCATTTCTATTATATAAACTATCGAGATAAATGACTTCATGGATGCTGTGCTATTCGGGGCAGCATTTTAATTCTTTATTAATGAATAATCAGCCCCAAACCTGCAGTGACGAAAATCTAATCTCTATGCAAATTCTTCACATTAGTGGGATGCGGCAGCTATATGCACTATAACTTACAGGTACATCTCACAAAATTAGAATATCATGAAAAAGTTCAATATTTTTTGTCACTCATTTCAGAAAGTGAAACCCATATATTATATAGATTCATTACAGTGAAATATTTCAAGTCTTTATTTCTTGAAATTTTGATGATTGTGGCTATAGATAATGAAAACCCAAAATTCAGTATCTCAGAGAATTAGAATATTACATAAGATCGATTAAAAAAAAAGGATGTTTTAAACAGAAACATCAGGCTTCTGAAAAGTATGTTCATTTCTATGTACTCAATACTTGGTTGGGCCTCCTTTTGCATGAATTCATGCATCAATGCGGCGATGCATGGAGGCGATCAGCCTGTGGCACTGCTCAGGTGTAATGGAAGCCCAGGTTGCTTTGATAGCAGCCTTCAGGTCATCTGAATTGTTGGGTCTGGTGTCCCTCATCTTCCTCTTGACAATACCCCATAGATTCTCTATGGGGGTTCAGATCAGGCGAGTTTGCTGGCCAATCAAGCACAGTAACACCATGGTCATTGAACCAGCTTTTGGTACCTTTGGCAGTGTGGGCAGGTGTCAAGTCCTGCTGTAAAATGAAATCAGCATCTCCAAAAAGCTTGTCAGCAGAAGGAGGCATGAAGTGCTCTAAAATTTCCTGGTAGATGGCTGTGTTGACTATGGACTTCTCTTTTCTTTTTTTTTTTAACCTGTACTGTCAGCATGCTGGGCATACAAGACAGAGTATTTGTATGCCATTGCTTCCTTGGGCCACTTGCAGACTTACAGAGTTAGTCTGCAAGTGGAGTTCAAGTTCTCAACCTGCAATGCAACTCTTTATTAATCCTTAAATCATCAAGACCTGCTGCAATAACCGTAGAATGACAAGAGCACAGTTTTTGGTGGAGAGCCACCACCAACCCCACTCTTTGGAGAACTATTTATCATGTTTGGGTCTATAAACAACTGATCACTACTCCAAGAGGGGGAGAATCACCACGGTGAGACAAATAAACATAGAAACAAACAACATTTACACAAAAACATGAACACTGGATGACATGTATTGAAAAACAATGAATTAGGTCCAGGAAAAATGGAACTACAACTGGTCACGTGGCCTCTTCCTGTCATAGTTATGGCAGCAAATGACGGAGGAAAGGAGAGGAATGCAACCAGGAGGGTGCTGGGGTGCACTTGAAACAGGTGTGTGTGTGTGTGTGTGTGTGTATGTGTGTCTGTGTGTGTGTGTGTAAGATGTCCACCGGTGAGTGTACATGACTTATCCCCATTGGTAATGGTGTAGAAGGTCGGTATTATGTCAAGGCGCCTCCAAGCAGCGGAAGGGGCCCCAATGCCCCCTCGAACTCCACAGCCCCGTGGACACCCCCCGGCTGCAAGAAAATCCCCGGGTACCCTGCAGCCACAGACAACCCCCACGCCAAGCCCCGAGGACCCCCACGCCCAGCCCCGAGGAGCATGACCCAGTCCCAGGGAGCACGAGGAGACCCTGCACCCCAGAGGCGCACACATACAACCAACCCCCAAGAGCAGGCACAAGAGACAGCTGCCGGCACAGAACCCGGGCCATGGGCACAAGGCAGGGGCCGCGGGGCCCCGATCACAGCCCCACGGCGACAGACCGACACCCCAACCGAGCCGCCCCACGGGTGGGCCGGCAGGACCCCCACGCCCACCCACGCCCCGCACAAGGGGGAATGCCTGCCCCACCGCAGCCAACCAGACGCCCCGCCTGGCATGAGTGCCAAGTGTCCATACACGTTGCAGCGAGTGCCCAGCACGGGGCACCTCGATGTTACACCCCCCCCGGCGATGCCGGCAGGCCGCCAGGTATACAGGCCCTCCGCCACCCCCAGCACTCGGGGCCACAGAGAAGACGCACCGCAGAAGCAAAAGGCCAACAGCCGCCCCCACAACTCCGCAGCCCCGCCAGGTCACAGCACATCCCAAGCCACCAGGCACAAGCCTTCAGGACTCGAGCCAGGCCGGGAGGGGGGCCCACCCGACTGCCCCCCGGCCAACCACGCCCCCACACTGACCCGCCACCCTGGGGAAAAAAACAAAAAAACCCCAGTGCTCAATGTGTGCTGTTGGTAATTGCAGCTAAAATTGCGGGGTTGGGGGTGCGAGTCCTACGGAGTAGGATGGGTGTGCCAGTGTATGTGTTCTAAGCTAATGTGAGTGGGATTAAAAGTTTGGACGGACGAGAAGCACGCTTGGGCAGGAGCGTGACAGGCAAGATGGACATCTGTCAAGTCAGCAGTCTTCCCCATGATTGTGTAGCCTACTGACCCAGACTGAGAGACCATTTAAAGTCTCAGTAAACCTTTGCAGGTGTTTGGAGTTCATTAGCTGATTAGGGTGTGACACCATGACTTTCCAATATTGTACTTTTTCCACAATATTCAAATTTTCTGAGACACGGAATTTGGGGTTTTCATTATTTATACCCACAATCATCAAAATTTCAAGAAATAAAGTCTTGAAATATTTCACTCTACGTGTAATGAATCTATATAATATATGGGTTTCACTTTCTGAAATGAGTAACAAAAAATATTGAACTTTTTCATGATATTGTTATTTTATGAGATGTACCTGTAGATTCCACGCACAGCAAAGCTTATGATCTCACTGGTTCCTAAGGAACTTTAAACTCACTTGGAAAATGAAAAGATCATTTGAAGGGAAAGGAAGCAACGACTAAATATGATAAGTCAATATCTAAAAACTCGTATTTATCTTGAAAGATGAAGGTTCCTTGATTTTACTTAATAAAAACTGATTTTGGTGCAGTTCTTTTTTTTTTAATGCTGTTGTTAAAGGTGTTGCATCAGACACCAACCAAGGTTTTTCTCCAACACGCTTTCTCTTCATTTTGAAGAAAGAACTTATGTATAAATGCTCTACATTGGTATTTAAATTTTACTTATTTTATAAGAGCACCCCTAGTTCATTCAAGACTGAAAATTCAAGACCTTAAAACATACAGAATATATAATACATTCCTGAAACGGCATCAATATTTCCATTGCCATCTTTGAAAGTCAATTAAATTTCATTAATTTCAGGCATATTCACATTGTCCTTCCTTTTGACAGTTTGCAGTAAAATTACACCCAAACTGTTCTTATTTCATCAGCAGACTAATTGTTTTGATCAAATATTCATGGCATGAGGAAAGTACAGTAGACACAGCATTGCCCTCCTTGCTGAGAGAGGGTTTTGTTTTACAACTTTTACAATGAGTTTGCTGCACTCCGCTGCATAGGGAGTTTGAAGTAAGTCATCAGGAAAATACACAGCAGTCGAGGTCTTGCATGAACTGACATTGGACAGAGTTCCCAGCCTTGCACTGATTATGATGATCAACTGTATGTGAATTCCAGATCGGAGTCAAATGTTGTTATTTATTAATTACATGAAAGGTGCTTGTAGCATATTATATTGTGCATTAGACTCTCACTTGATCTTCAAATGTTTCCATTTGCATGATTTAAATGAAGATTGAACAGAGTTCATTAGACAAACTGAGTGGAGAGCAGGCAGTGGAAGCAGGAAGCTGGCTAGAACGAAGGAGAACCACCACGATGCCCGAGCACATGGAAGCTCGAACACAGGCGGTGCGGCAACAAGCGAACTAGATGGAATTATCTTGCACCATAGTGGAGTCATGACCAATCTTATACGGAGAGGTTGATGCTGAGTGGAGTCAGGTGTGCCTTGCTGCTTGGGAGGAGCAAGCCATGCCTACTGCCACACACATGCCCTACCAAGGGGAAATGGGGGGAAAGGGAGACAGGGGAAGAGAACAAACAGACAAACAGTTTGTTTTGTACAAAACAAAAACAGAATCCCAACAGGTGGGTTGTAAACAACAGTTTATCCTAGAGAGTGGGCCAGTTGGAATTAGCCCAGAAGCAGATAGATCATGTCAGGACAGGGCTCCTATCCTGAGTGTGTGGGGGGATGGTAGTTTTACCTGCTGCCTGTTAGACCAACCAAAGAGAAACAGGTATGCAGCCACTCTGACCCAATCCCCTAGATCCAGGTCAGGTGTGGCTGCTCAACCAGACCTTCCCCACACCAGTGTCCTATGTGTGCTGTTCATTTAGGTAATTAAAATGGCTTATGTAGTTAACCTCATTAATGAGATACACATTTTTGCTTCGGTACTGCTTCCTTGGGTTAGGTGTCATTAAAAAAAAAAGATGATATATCTCAATATGACTGGCTTTGTTTAGCCAAGCTTACCTTTTTCTTTAAACACAAATTAAACATGATATGACCACAAAAATAAATAAATTAAGATTTCCTCCCCTGAGACATTTTCATTCAGATCACTGACTTAATTTTTTCCAGAAACAGCGAAAATATAATTGTCATTGAAATATATGTTTTTTGCCGCATGCTTAGTGATTTCTGAGCTATTAAAATGCCTGGACACACCATTACGTGACATCAATATTCTGAGGATCACCTGTATATCCAGACAATTTAATTTATGGATGGTAAGTAATGTTCCAGTGGATTTGGTCGGCTCTAGCTTCCTTATCTTGACCTTTGGCTCACATTTAAGTTTCTGAAAGAAAATATTTGCACTTGTTAGAATGAGGAAAAAGTGAGATGTGTAAGTGAGTGAATCACAAAGTCAAAGACCAAAGCCTTTAGTGAGAGGTATAGAGGTGTGAAAGAAAGCATATCACGACAAGCATCATGAGAAAAGGAACCAGTCATTTTGATTTGAGGGTAGTCTTTTGTTCAAACTCTGAATAGTGTGCTGAGAATACAGCTTTTTCTTGAAAAGTGCTTGAGCCCTTATATCCAACTGTGTTTTGAAGTCAAAACCCTTCGTGTCATGTGGAAAGTAACGTCACCAGACATTGATTGACGTTATGATATGTGTTCCATTTATACATGGACTAGTTTGACATTTAAAACCAGAGTGAGTGTCAGATTAAAACTTGTGGGGGAGGCATTAAATCCCAATCGATGCGTCGCACAGGATATTGCCAAGGCTGCGATGAGTGACAGCTCCAGAGTGCTTAGTTTAATGTGCGTTGCCAAGACAACAACAATGGTTGATGAATTGCCAAGCCTGTGTCATTTCCACCTCCCCGCCCGCCTCACCTTTAATCTTGATTCTTGTCAGTTACATTCGAGCTTCTCCAACCTGCCTCCCCCAAAGCCTCCCCTACCTCTCATGGCTACCGATAACCGTTATTAAAAAAACAACAGGATGAGAATGAACTGAGTGGAAGCTGAGAGGAGAAGGCAAAGTTCGGATTAGGAGGCCAGATGCACCACCAGGAGGACAGTCATCAATCATTCCATGGACTCATCCTGAGTCGACCTGTGGGTCTTTTATCTGCCAACCGCCTCTCCCGCCCCGATCAAACACAACAGGCGCTCCAAAACAAACATCCATCTATCCAGAGGGACCGACAACACTTCTGGGTCACAGCGCGGGTAGCAGCGCGGGTAGTGGCGACCTTGACATCCACCGGCCGTGAAAGTGGGCACATTAATTAAGTCTTTATGGAGTGTTTGGGAAATGTATTGGGCCACGAACACAACAGGCGAGGAAGTATGATTAAATCCAACAGCCCGTTGAATTGAGGGAACATGGTGTGACAGTCAATTTTCTTATAAGCAAACTTTAACATGGTGAAACAGGCTACTGCTTGTTCTCTCTCTTTGTCAGGCTTTGACATTCAGCTTTGTCGTGATTATGCACGCATCAGCAATCTCATTCTGCACCACAACTTCCAAATCTGCACCATAACTTATTCCACAATATTGTGTGGCAGAATGTCCTCAAAGCAGGTCACAGAATAGACGGACTAGGACTGAACACCCTTGGATTCTTCCTTCATCTTGTGCCAAGTGCAGTTGGAAATACTGAGGGTGTGTGTGTGTGCGTGTGTGTATGTCTGAATATACAGTAAATAGATATATAGATATCGATACAGCTGCCTGTCATTATCCTTTGTCTCAAGGGGGGCTGATAAATTGAACATGTGCTCATGATAAATTGCCAAATTGAAGCCTCACAAAGCGCTTTACAATGACTGCTAATTGCTACATTCATTATGCGCTGATTGGGGACTTGTATAAGGGACAGTAGTATGGGAGCTACAACAAAGGCAATCTAGTGCAACAACACATGAGTAATATCTGCTGCCGGACTGCTTTGAAAGGGCCTACAGTAGAAGGTATGGCTTGGCACTTTTGAGGCCTGAGAATTGACCATGCTAATAAGAAAGTGCACATCCAAACACTTTTGGAAACAAACAGGTTTTACTCCTGCCTGGACGATGATGTAAAAGTATGCATGATGTCGGTATTGTATTGAAAAGTACATTATTCCTGAGACTATTCCTGAAAACATCTAAATATGCCAAGCTTTGAGAAGGCTGTCATACCCCTAATTGAAGTTCAAAAAGTAATAGAGAAAAGACCTACTGCTCCAAGCACAGGGACTCGTGGAACTATCACAAAAGGAATCACATTAGTTTAAGATCCATAGTGTAAACTTATAGTACTTATAGTTAATCAATATAATTAACTACTTATTGATGTGTAAATACTTGCATCAGCTTGTGTTTCTCCTATCTTCGTCAGTTTTTTCTTTCTTTCCACTCTTTGTTGGGTTGACTTACTCATTCTGCCAATGGAAACAAAGACACCCGATTGTGGTAATGAGGTATAAAAATAAAAATAAAATCGTATGATATCGAATGATCATGAACAATGTGTATGGAGATTTGTCTTAACTATTTGTGTGAACAGATCGACAATCCGTATGTAAATATCTGATCTGTAAATAAAAAACACCTTCCACAAATACAAAAAATAATTGTAAAATCACAAAAAAATATTTTTCCAATATAGAACTTACGTGTATTCGTTTTTACACACATGTTGATTTTTATTTTACACACACAGGGTTTTGAGACTTTCCGCCAGTCACTCGGCTATTTTTGGAGAGCACGCGATCACCTACTGATGATGTCATTCCTGCATTTCAAAGTAAGAGCACGCAGTCTTAGCAGTATAAATGAAGGAATATGTGGCTATAGAGAAAAAAAATGTTTTTGGTTATTGTTACACAGGGATTACAGATCTGTTACATTGATTGGACAGCCAGTGGTCATCTAGCTAAGGAACACTCAGGGGTAGTTTTTCCTCTGAACAATAAAACTTAATAAAACACCTTCCAGTTGGTGCACGTCATCACAGGGAACTGAGACGAATGGAGCCTCTCAATTTTTGGATCATCATCCTCCCAAATGAAATGTGATAATCATCGTTTTCCTTGCAATTTCCTTTTATCCTATGACTATAATGTTTCTAAACACTGACATATTATTTATGCAACCAAAATAATCCCTTTGGACTGCTGTATGTATATAACAGTACTATACCTACATATTTACTTACTTAGGTAACATGGCCCCTATATTTATATATTATATATTGCATTATAACAACATATATTATATGCATTATAACATAGTGCCACCTACAAGACTCCTCCTATAACTGCCATTGAGAATTGTTTTGATTATTAGTGCGTAACGGCAACACCTAATCAAATGGGCCATGGGTGTGTGCCAATTGATCAGAAAAAAAAACTTCTCCATCCATATACAACTTTATAGTAAATATCCTGTCAAAATTAACATAGTTAATTACAATAATAACATGCTGAAAGAAAAAATGAAAGATAAAAGTGAGTTGGCCCTCAGTGGCTGTACAGGACTCCTGAAGTCTGAAAACAACATATGGACTGAATGATTACAACACAATGGTAAGGACAACAAATGACAAGTTCTCTCTTTACAGGTTGGATGGGTATGGATTCAGGTGTATTTACAATGTATCTTATCCTACAATGTAAAAAAATCCTGTACCCTGCTTTAGTTCTCCCAGCCCACAACATGAATGTTACTTTCACCATGGCAACAGATGGCGGTTTTGCACAGCTAATGTCAGCTTAATCTACATATTGTCAATGAACATTAAAGTAACAATACAACATTAAAAAAAATAAACTATCAACACCAAAAGCCATACTATCAAATACCTTGACCAGGTGCTGTCCCTTGGCAACTGAAACAATATAAGCTCACTTAATACAGTAAAGTTATACACAGACATTACAACTACATTAGTACACAGAACAAATAAATACACACTAATGCTCACTGTGTCACCTTAACATGATAAAAAAACAACTGCACGTTACTTATCGCTGATCATTAAAAATAAAAAACAGCTCACTGAAAAGACTGCATGCTCTTACTTTGAAATGCGAAAATTATGTCATCAGCAGGCTATCATCAGTCCTAAATCTGTTTCCGAACAAATTTGAGGCAAGAAATAAGCAATCCATTTGCAGAATTGTCACTCAAATTAGATCTACAAGGACTCTATAAAAGATTGTTCTGACTTTGGTTGCTGTGCTCCAGAGTTTGTGGGAGACACAGACACCACATTGCAACGCACTAGAACTCTCGAATGCAGGTTTTTTTTGTTTAAAGTAAATGTTGGAAAATTAAATAAAATGTATAAAATAAATAAATACATCTACAATAAAAACACTTTTTTTATTGCTTTTGTTTGGAGAAACGCACAGTGGATTGCGCACTACAGCCTGCAGTCTATCTACTGCATACTTTTATTCTTTTTTATTTTATTTATTTTTTTCGAAAAACACACAACAGAATTATATTTTAAATACTTACATTTCCATTGCCTGCAGTTTCTACCCGGAGAGTTGGTATTAATTCCTCTTTCTTTTAAAATATGTGTTTGTTGAGTTACTCAGATGGAGGGCAGTTGTAATTCTACTGAAGCCAAAAGTGACATAGGGGCTGGATTGCAAATGTGAACGGCTCATTTAAGGACATGTTTTCTGAAAAAGACAGCTCGCAAAAAAGGGACTGGGTTGTCTTGTTTCAGAGTTTGTGTGTTAGTAGGCCCATCAGAGACCCAAATGTTTTTTGCACAAGCAAAAAGTGAAACAATGAGTTTTGCATTAAAGGTCCCCTAAGCTTTTTTGCCTAATTGTGGGGACCAACATTAGACAACTGTAGTATCGTGAGAGTGCAGGCCTTATTGGTTTTGGTTTTTACATATGTATGTACATAGATAAGGAGGAACCAGGCCAAGGAGATATTTATAGATCAGATTAATAGTCTGTGGACATACAGAGATGACCACTTAGCAGTAGCTTACAGAGTACAGTTGTGTACAAGATTGCCACTGCCAGTAATACAATGTAAAGCACAGTGGTATACAGTATCCAACTTCTTTAGGCGCTGGTCAGGTGATGTAATCCAATAAAGGTAAAAAAAAAAGTTGCCAAAGTCAAATGTTTCCTTAGCTGGAGGAAGAAACAGGATTTATTCCTAAAAAATAACCCAATTTAAGTGTAAGCTTGGAAAAAAGGTTTTCAGTGCGTGCAGTAAATGATTACTTATGATCAGTAATAATACCAAAATACTTACGTTGTGACCATTTCAATTTCAACCCATTGAGCAGTTGCAATCTTAGGAAGATTAGTTGTTAACTCTCTTCCATTTGAAAATGGGATGAGTTTGGATTTGTCTGCATTTAACACTAACTTAAGTTGAGTTAAATGGGACCAAACATCAATGGCAGACTGCAGGAATTCAAGGATTTGTATTACGGAGAGGAATGAACAATAGATAAGTGTATCATCTGCATAAAGATTTAACACAGAATTTGATAAATTATCACAAAGATTATTCATATATATGGAAAACAGCTGCGGTCCTAGTATGGAACCTTGGGGCATGCCTTTTGATTCAGGGAGGAAGGAAGAGTACAGGCCAGTAAAGTGGACACATTGTGTTCTAGCTGATAAGTAATTTGAAAACAAACTTGCAGCATGCCCAAAGAAGCCGATATTGAGATTAGAGTCAAAGGTCACATAGTCAACTGTGACAAAAGCCTTGGACAAATCAATAAAAATAGCTGCTTAATATTTTTTAAGATTTTGTGTGTCGATGACACTGTTCAAGATTCTCTATAAACACAAGAAATGGGCTGAATGGGCGTTGGGAAAACTTTGTCCGTGTTGCCGGGTTTCATCGTGTGTCTCCAAACCATGCATCTTCTTTATTGCGGGGAAAAACAAAACCTAAATTACTTCCTGGTCCGGGATCGGACTTATCAGCGGAGCCCCTCCATTGATTCACCAAATCCCCAGCATCTGAGTGGCCCCGGGATGGGAGCCTGCACCGCCTGTCTGCAGAGCTATAAGGTCTACAGCTTACTTGAGAAAGTAAGGATCAAGCTTATCAGGACCTGTATATTTGTAAGGATCCAATTGCTTTAAGGTTGTATGGACCTCTATCACATCAAGAGGAGTAAAATTGAATGGTGGATTAATAGAATTAATTGGAGGTGGTGAAGAGTAAACCCTCTGCATATTAGGCTGTTTTCGATCTGGATGTAACGACTCAAATAAAAAACCTGAAGAAACAAAATGTTCATTAAAGCAGTTAGCCGTCTTTTGTTTAAAGACTGAGCAATAAAACACACCAATCAGCGCTGTTTCGCCTCCACCTTTCCTCTTCCTCATTCCCTGGCTCTGCGCCAGAGCACACCTTCACAATAATATTAGTAAAATAATCATAAAAGTACTTCCAGTTCTACATCATAAATGAAAGCGGTCTTGTTCCAGTCAGTCCCACAAGTCCCACAAATCATGAAGAAAAGCTTGCTCACAGAAATGCTCAAATTTGTGATCTTGATTTTGGGAGTTTAGGTTGTATGACTGTAGCTATTACACAGCGGTCGCTCACATCATTTGCAAAAATATCGAAAACCTGAATATTTATGAGGAGAATTTGTCAAAAATAAATCAAGAAAGGCGGATTTCTCTTGAGATTTTGGGCAAATTGAGCTATTAATTAGTTGTGTAAGATTAAATGAATTGTAGGGTAGATTTAAAACAGTCATCCAGACAATCAGTCCCAGTTAAATCTAATTTAAAATAAGGTTGACAGTTGTTTACTCAACGATGATGAAGCCTCACTGCTTGCTGGGGGGGGGGGGGGGGGGGGGGGGTCTTTAACAACCTACAACAATGATAAAATGGCCTTTAAGAAGTTCCAATTTCAAGGCAAGAAGTTCAAATTGTGTGCTGACAGATACTGATGATAGGATGTTAGCATGAAATGTGTTCTTCATATAAATGGCAAGACCACCACCTTTTCTGGGACAGTCACAACGAAAACCACTGTAACCATTAATTGCAATGTCTTTGTCTGTGATAAAAACATTTTTTGCGAAGTTTCAGATAAAACAAGAATATCAGCATCAGATAATTTTGCCCAGATTTTTACTCAATCCAATTTAGGTTTAAATCACAGGAGGTACTCAAACAATTAAAAAATATGGGCCATGGTTTAATTGAACATCTCCTGATAGTAGCAGCAAGAGAACAATATAATATTTTCTTTTCACCGAGATTTGCGTTAGCACTGATGGATTATTCCTAACCCCTTGTCTACTTGGGGGATAAGAGTAGAATGAAAACAACCAGTCATAGGGACTGAGTCATGAGATCTTCAGAAATTTGTGTGATCCAGATGGGAGAGCTCCAAAAAGATTTTAAATCTCAGTTTGTGCCGTCTTTGAAGTAGTAAAAGATGAGGCAAATTATGGTCTTCGCACCTTTCGTGCACCTCATGGAGATACAGTAAAGTCAAAAGCATAAAAGGCGCTGAAGGAAACATGCTGATCAGCATGCAGTAGGGAACAAGAATATAGACTAATTCCAGGCATTGACGGATTGGCCACCTGGCAATTGGGCCTATGGCAGAAGGGCTGCCCTACTATGGGCCGCCGAATCCCCTGCCTGAGTAACCTGCACGACCCCTTGGAATGTTGGGCGGGCCCATAACATGTATTAACATAATAATTGGTTTGAGCGCTGATACGATGTCACCTTTAAAGCATTACCATATTTTCAATCAGTGTACTCATTTGTATTATACAGTATACCACCTAAGTCACACAGGAATTACGCACATGATTGGTTGTAAATTGTCAACAATTTGAGTCATGACTGAAATAAAACCATTAAATGAATACGTTTTGAAATGTGTTGTGTTGCATGATAGGTTGTTTTATTTGCACGCTTACAGTTAAGGTTACAACATGAAGATGTGTGAGTGAATCTCCTCCAAATGTATGTTGGTTTATACATGCTGCGTCATCAACAACTACCAAAAAAATCTGGACGTCATAATCAATCGCTTGTCAACGTTTCTGACTCTTTCCATCACGGTCGCAAAAGCCATGTGCTCATTCTTCACACTAAAACAAATTTAAAACTATCTGAGAAGCACAATGGGACAGGATAGACTGAGTGGATTGGCCATGTTATCAATTGAAAATGACTGGGTGAAGATGTTGGACATAGAAGAAGAAGAATCTTTTATTGTCACACAGCACACCACACAACAACACATGCACGCACACACACGCTTTTGGATGGTGGCCGGTGAAATGGTTCCTCTGCATTTGACCCATCCTTGGCTTGTCCTTCCTCCGGGGGCACAGCCAGGAGCAGTGGGCAGAATTCGTGGACGTGCCCGGGGACCTGGTGATGAGTGTCCATCGCTGGTCAGACGATGATGTGTGCATGTTTTTGGTGGGGGTCCGGACTGACGTGAGGTGGAGGAAACCCCATGTGAGCACGGGGAGAACATGCAAACTCCACACAGAAAGGCTCCTATTTGGGAGATGATGAACTGATAGGCCGTGGTGCAAATTTTTGGAAACATTATAGTCTTTTATAATTTACAGTAGGTAGCCTACCCGCCTATGATACTTATTAGTTGATGTGTGTTCCAAAAGTACATGATCACTGTGACAGCGATCACAACCTGTCAGTAGTGCTGTGTGTGTGCGCTGTCATGCACGATGTGTGCTGTGCAGGCATTGTAGTGTTGTTTTGAAAGAAGATTTCCTTTACATAAATAAACACATTTCACCCATTAATAGATACTGAACAGGCACAAACTGGTGTATAGAACTTCACCAGAATGCAGAAAATGAAGCGTTTGCCACTCAAAATTTCTCCGGCTTAATGTGCCCCCCCCACTATTCAAGCGAATGCCACTGCTGACGTGTAAATTGGCCGCCTGACCTGGGTGTCGGGGCGAAAGACTAAACAAACCATCTCGTAGCTGATTCCATACAACTTGCAGTTTTATCTGGTAAATCGCTATCTCAAACATATCTCAACATTAAATGTTGACATAAAAAGTGGGTTGGGTTAGTGGTGGGTTTGAAAATAGGGTCTCTCTGTTGCAAAGTTTTTTGTCCTCCTGAGGGAGGTGATGATTTTGCCTGATGTCTCAGGTAAACAGAAAATCAAGCCCAGTGAAGCAATGCTGTGGATAATGAATTAAAATCAGGACCAGCCAGGGTCTAAAACAATAGGAATACAAGTTCAAGTACTAGTATCAGAGCCAAGAAAGAACCACTTTCCTTTATCATGAGAGATTGGAGCCCATCAAAATAAAGTGGCATGTCGGCATTCCGGCCCTGAGCAGTGAATCAGGCTACGTGGTCCAAACAGACAGAGCAATCCAGATCAGATCAACACAGTAGTTCAAACAAAGTGGTGGTATTAGCGGAACAACTCTCAAAATTGATCGGTATTTTTCAGAAACAACGGATGTCTCTCCGTCAACAATAGAGCAGTCACACAAACAGGTAGAGATGTGCTGCCATCTTGGGTTAAGTCCTGCAAGCTCTTCCTCGACATGCTGCTACTGTTAACATGCTGTGCTGCAGCTGCTTTTATTTTATAGTTGTTGTCAAACAGCACATTCAGATTGGAAGTGCTTTTAAACATTAACCGGGCAGAAGTTCCAAATATGTTTTGTCATAATTCAGTCTGAATTCTGACTGATGCACAACGCCAGGGTAAGGGTGGTTGGCAGGTTAGGTGTCGATGCCCTCTTTATAAAAAATGAATGGCTCAACGGCTCAGTGTGTTTATGTTGCTCAAGTATAAATTAGTTTCAGTTAGAGGTTGCCTTCAAATTATAATTCCAATGTTGGCCTGTAACATCCTTCAAGACAATAACTATGATAAAAATACCTTATTTAGAATTGACTTGGTGTGAGCTTCTTTTACTCAAACGTCAATACTAGAGCAACATTAAACAGACTGACTTTTTGGACGCAATAAGCTTCATGATGCCATTTGTTTAGTGGTTCAATTACATTAGTCTAGGCATGACTCTTCTACTGAAATCATCAAATCTGCTGGAATAATGAATTCCCTCTGAATTGAAAAAAGGATTTTTTTAGGCTTTTGACAAATTATAAAGTTCAACAATATATATTTATAAGAATAAGAAAACGTCAGAGTGTTATGGGAGGCAGCTGAGGTAACATGAACATTCTTCTAACTGACTGTAGGAAAAAATATGCAACATGATTGTATCACGGCTAGCTGGTGTAAATGTCTTCAATCAAAATGAAGGACCGCATTGCCTTATCTGATGAGAGTTAGTACAGTGGTTCCCAAACTTTTTACAGCCCGGTGCCCCTTCACACATTAAACTTCCAGCTGCGTACTCCCTCTACAGGGCTGGCTCTAGCCATTTGCCGCTCTAGGCAAACTGTCGACCGGGATGGGAAGGTGTAAGAGAATGAGGGAGGAAGGGTCCCTATCAAGGTGCTGGTTTCATTCCATAAGAGACTTAAAATAAAATAACCTTTTTGAAGGGGTGTCATGCCCATCATTCCAGTGATCATGGATCAGCAATGATTTGTAGCCCAGCGAAGGCATCGTAATGCCATGCGTGGTTATGAGCGGATATTTCAAAGCAGAATATCACGTTTTCATTTAAGTGAGACCGAAATCATTCTCACAAACAGGTTGCCTGATCGAAGATTTTTTTCTATGCTTGATGACATCAACCCTGTCACCCAAAGATGTCATGCAATTCCTGGCATTGTGAAACTTCTTTCCACCCAGGTGTGCCATAAAAAACATAATTGAATATTATTTCATATAATATGCATGTTTTTAAGCCTGTTTTGACCTTGCAAACATCTCGGATGCAGTGACAGGATACAATAACAGTTGTGTCATGAAAAATAAATGAATTAAGCTGTCATTTTTTTAAATACACAAGAAAAAACGAGAGCGTAAAATTATTAACATATGAGGTAAATTATATAAATTTAAAGAAATTACTTCTTTCCTTTCCCAAATCCTGGGCTTACATTTTTCCCCTTCCTTTCTCATAATTGCCATCAGAAAGGTTTGGATGGGAGTGGCCCTCTGGCAAGCGCCTCCTAACACCCTGGCTCAGGCTGACTCTCAGCCCTCACAACTGACATCAGTGGTGCTGTGTCTGCGCTGTCATGCGCACACACACAGTGGTTCGACCCCTGACACCCATCACTTGGCTGTGGCTGGCCTGCATTTGAGCTCTCAAGCTGGAGATGTTTCGGTTCAAGTGTGCCAGAGCACTGACTAGGTGAAGTGAGCTACTGGCTATTGGCCTGAGTTACGCATGTCACTCAGTTCAGTTGTTACACCCTGTTATTGGAATTATCAGCATATTTCTCCTCTGCGGAAGATTATTTTTGCTGCTCAGCATAGAGGAGTTGGTCAATCCCTTCATAATTCACAGCCACTGAGGGGGGTGGAATATCACAATGTTGGCTGGACACTGAGGCGGGTGGTTGGAGGTGGGATGGGGAATGTCCTCCAGATTTTGGGTGACCACTGTGTCGACAGTAGAGGAAGGGCCAGGCATCTATTTTTACGCAAACAATCCCAGTTAATCAAATGAAAAATGTTGCATTCAGAAAAAAGTATATTTCTTGGAACATAGTAGCGTCTAATAATAATAATAATAATTATAATAATAAACATAACTTCACGTCCTGTAAAAGACACTCGCCTGTGTCAATTCACTCCAGGCCAAAAACTTGTTTGGTCTGGAGAGTTTGCTACACAATTTCCTAAACACTATTTAAAGGGGCTTCTTGAGGTGGACCTCCGCCTGTTTTAGAAGCTTGTGAGGAATTATGATACTTTCTCTTTTGTCCTCCGCTTCAAATCATGCCATCTTCTTTTACACTCTGGTGGTGTGCGTTTCAAAACACTAACAGCACTGACAGATTGAGATATTAAATCCCAAATACCATTTCTCGCTGTTGTGCTTAAATTCCTTGCCTGAAGTTTTGAGCAATGTCCCTGCACATTATAGGTCGAGACTTGGAGCTTGCGCTCTGAAAATACATTTTTGCTTCTTCTATCTACCATTGTCCTGTGTACTGTGTTCTTGGCGCAAAGCCGGTATTTATACTTTGCCACATGGATAATTGCAATCTGACGCAAAAAACAGGGGCAAATTGCACTCAGCAGCAAAACTTTCTGGGTGAGTTTGTGCTGGCATATCATTAGCCCAATATTTTTTGTGAATCGGACACCAAAACGACGCACATAGTGTGCCCAATTGATGGTGCTATTAGAGCTATTATTTTCTTTGTGAATAAGCCCCTGAGATCCTAACACAGGGAAGGAGTGGTTTGCCAACCAAGACTCTGTGGGCCATGCGCAACATCCACACAGCCGACATACATGGTGGAATCAGCTGGTGAACCATAACACACACAGTAAGGAGTTGACTACTGAACTGAAACCCTCGGTGGGCTCAAACCACCAGTCTTTGGGATAGCAGCCAAACGTGCCAACCAGTTGCACAACAGAGACTCTATTAAACAGAGGAGTGGGTGTGGGCTCCTACCGCAGGTACTATTCAATATATTTCACAATTAAATAATGATGTCCTAAATCTATTCCTTATTATGAGGGTGGAGGCAACTAGTAAATGTTAATGTAAACAGCAAGGTACCTCAGAGTGAAATACACTGTCAAATAAATTAAACTGGTTATGTTTAGGATTTAACAGCAAACTATTACAATTTGTATAATGAAGCGAAACATGGTCAAAGCAATGCCTCACCCAGGACGAGAAGTCAAAATCTCCCACAAGAAGAAAATTTGTTTAAAAGGTTAGGAAAGTTCACTCTAGGTCAGCGGTTCCCAACCTTTTGGGACTTGCGGTCCACTTGAAAATCTGTTCGTGGCCCACATCTGACCAGAAGTAATTTCAATACTGATGTTGCATGGCACCAAATGCTTGATGTCTGGCGTAAGGCAAAGATCTGGCTCAACATTCACTTAATTCCTGTAGTTCGTCTTCAATGCCACAAGCGCTGAAAAGCCAGTCTCACAGAGATACATCATCGGGAAAGGCATCAGAATATTAATTAATTAATATAATATTATCTCCATTAATGTTGCTTTGACTGGTGACCAAAGTGACCATGTATCTCTTCAAATATGCAAATTGTATTCATTTTTCGTTAATCAGATGTTGTTAATTTTGAATGACAGTTTATTTAACTTAGAGTCGCATCTCCATCATATTACACCGGCGATTCCTAAACTGTGGTTTGGGAAGAAAGAAAAATAAAATAGAGAATAAAAGTAAAATAATACAATGACATAATGTGGAAATGGATCAGTGTCTTGCATACGGAGAAAGTGACAGATAAGAGACAGAAAATGGACAGATAATCCAAATGAGAGCGAATCTGAGGTGTCTATGAGCCAGACTATGCACAAAACAAACAAGAAAAGGAAGGTTACGAGAAAATAGAGTGAGAAATACTGGGAAAAACTGGGATTTACTTACACAGGCACTGATAATGAGTCAGTGCCAGCATGTGTTGTGTGCTACCAAGTTATGTGCAATGAGAGTCTAAAACCTGCTCATCTTCGGCATCATCTTGAGACAAAACATGGAGAATTCACGCCAAAGCCAGGCAAGCTTCTTGCAAACAAGCTCAAAGAATTTCTCATTAGGTAAGTGATGACAACGTTATCCTTTTCCACTGGCCTTAGTCTCAGAGGTAATTGTGCGTATAGCAGTGTTGGTAACATGTTAATAAATATTTTTTAGCCGTAACGCAGTAATATAATGCATTACTAAAACAATGTGGGTAATATAGTACAGCTACCATGTCGAGAAACGTGCATTACTATGGATGGACCGATTTAGCGAATGAAACAACTGATAATGTGTTTTGTCCGAAGGATTTTCGTCTGATCATCTTGAGTTTATATCCATTGGATAGGAGAAATCCTGCTCTCATTGGGTATGTCTGCTGTACGTCATGACAAAAACCTTGCGTGTCTGATCATGCTCACATGATAGGACAGCTGCACAAACCATAGATTTAGAAATGTAGATATTGTGTTTGACATTTGACGTGCGTCTGCATGGTTGCTATATTGGGGTGGTCATGATCCGCTGGTGAGGGGGTGGCGCAGTGTGTGTTGAGAGATGCAGACCCCTCCACAAAATCGACTGCATCTCGCCCAACTCTGAAACCGACTTTTATGGAATTGGCTCAGAATTAAGCAAGCTACAGTCGACTCTGCACTACGTCTGCATCCCTTAACACACACTGCAGCGGCCCACCTGCAGATCTCTCCTATATGGCAGACATGCTTTACAGCAATGTTTACGGCAATATTTTGCATTTTAAACAAACATGCCACAATTTAGCATTGAGGAAGTTTTTAATAGGATGGATAATGGATTATTAGATTTTCCCCATCTGCTACCGCGCCGAAAAATGACAATATATGGTGAGGGTTGGCGACCAAGTCGAACCGTACTGAAGCTTTTTGTTTGCCGATTGTGTTTTAGTAAATGTAGTAGACACAGGTAGCGTCAGTACAACTTCATTTTCCTTTTACTATCAGCTTTCCACTCTGGCTAAAATATATTTTGGTGCGTGTGGGAGTCTCATGTACGGGGTACCCACATGTACGGATTTAGAGAGGGAGACGGAGTCATTAGGGCAGTGGAGCGCTGACATGGCGAGGATGTTAACGGTAACAAAAAGGCTTGCTGGCAAAACAGGAAGATTAAATGAAAGGGATTAACAGAGTTTGTTTCGCGTGGATGTGCTCCGGACCATAGGCATTTCCGCGTCATACGCCTTAGCTTCCCCACTAAAAGACAAAAAACATACAGTATAAGAAGACTCTCCCAGCCGGGTCCGACCAATCAGCGCTAAAGTGGTGGATTGTGCAGAGCTGCGCTGCCATGGAGCAAAGCCAGCCCTGTCCTTTGCACACGTGGCTGAACTATGCCCCCTCTGCCGCCACATACCAGCACCATCCAACTTAGGCTGAGGTTTCATCTGGCCCCCCTGAGGAGCGGGAGAGGAAGTCGGCCACCACCACCTGTGCCGCCGGCCTATGGATCACCTTGAACTTAAAGGGCTGAAGAGCCAGGTACCGACAGGTCATCCACGTGTTGGTGTCCTTCATGCAGTGGATCCACTGCAGCGGGGCGTGGTCCAAACAGAGGGCTATAGGGTGCACCAGGAGGTACAGTGGTACCTCGACTTACAACTATAATTCGTTTTATAAGAACGGTCATATGTTAAAACAGTCGTATGTCGAAACTATTTTTCCCATATACACCACACTCATATTTTTCTATGATTTCCTTCTTAGTTTCAATGGGAATAATTGGCTTTTTCTTTTTCCCATCATCTTTCTTCTTAGGAGTCATCATGAATGGTGAAAATAAACAAAATACATAGCACAAACACAGTAAATATGAAAAAAATATCGATAAGCCACGAACTACGTGCATACATGATGTAGGTCGCCCGCTGACTGAGTGCTGACTGGCCGCCGACGCGCCAACTGCAAATTTCCACGCTCGTATCTTGGAGCAGTCGGTCGCAAGTCGATACAAATATTTGCGACTATTGCTACTCGTATCTTGGATTAGTAGATGCAGTCCTAAGTCGAGGTACCACTGTAGTAGCGAAGGGCGCCGACTGAGAGCTTATTTCACATTCTCAAATGTCTGCTGGCACATCTCCATCCACTGGACCGGACTTGGCGCACCTTTTCGAATTAAATCAGGGCTGGTCGTGCCGAAAAGTCAGCTACAAACCTTCTGTAGTAACCTGCCAGCCCTAAGAGCTGCTTTACCTCCTTTATTGGTCTTGGGTTCGCATCTGCCGTCCCCTCCGCCCAACTGCACACTTCTTAGGGTTGGCGGTGAGCCCCGCCCACCTCAGGGACTTGAGTACTTCCCCCAGATGCTGCATGTGCCACTCCCAGGTGTCACTGTAAATTCTAACGTCATCTGAGGAGGCGGCAGCATATGTCACATGTGGAGGCCGAAAATGGTCCATGAGTCTCTCAAAGGTGGCTGGGGCCCCAAAAAAACCCAAACGAAACTGCACAAATTGGTACAGGGAAAGGGCCAGGGTGGAGTTGGTCGTTTTTGGAACCTCTGGCCCCAACTCATCCCCCTCGATCACCGTAGTGGCCAGACAAACAAACGCTTCCAGGAGGTTCAGGTGATAGATCTGCATAGCCCCGCCCCTGTCTGACCGTGCAACCTCATAATCGACCTCCCCAACCCGACGTGTTACCACGAAGGGCCCTTACAACTTGGCAAGTAATTTCATGCTGGACACAGGGGGCAACACTTACACGCTGTCCCTCGGTGCAAATTGTCATATATGTCTATATATGTCTCTGTATATATACATATACTGCAAGCGGCACTGCCCCTCCTTGGCTTGGAGCGAATTCTCCTGTGAATGCTGTCCCAGCGCATTCACAGGAGATTTGCTCTCAGGTCCATAACGTACTGTATCCCGTTCTTACTGGTGCTAGGACCCTCCTCCTAGTTTTCTGTAATTACGTCTAGCATGCTCTGGGGTCTACTGCCGAAAATGGCCTCAAAGGGAGAGAATCCTGTGGAGACCTGGGGAACCTCCCGCACTGCAAACAACAGGGGGTCCAACCACTTGTCCCAATGATGGCTATTGTCGTGACCAAACTTCCATCATGTTCTTCAGCGTTTTATTAGAGCGCTCCACCAGATCGTCGGTCTAGGGATGGTAAACGCTGGTCCGAATTGAGTGTACGCCCAATAACTCGTAAAGTTCCCGAAGTGTACGTGACATAGGTTAAGTGCCCTGGTCAGTCAGGATTTCCTCCAGGGTTTTGGCTGTAATACTGCACAGGGGCACTGCTTTGGGGTACCGGGTTGCACAATCCACTACCGGGTTGCACAGGACTAACACATAACGACACTGGCAAGTACTGCGGTCTAACAGCCTGATAAGGTCCATACCGAGTCTTTCGAACAGAGCCTCGACTAGGGAATAGGGCCTCAACGGTGCAGTTGGTGTAGCCGGAGGGTTGACTAATTGGCACAAGGGACACGCAGTGCAGTATTTGCGCACATTTGCCCAAATGCCTGGCCGATAGTAGCAGGTGTCCGAGGTGCCTCGCCATTGGGTCATGGTGAGCTGGAAGAGCATTTCCCCGCGGCTTTTTGACAACAACAACTGGGGTATTCCTTCTCTCCACTGAGTGTCACGGCTCCCTTGATATAACCTGTCCCTAATCAGCGAAAAATACGGCCTCAAAAGCCCAGCGAAGGGTATTGTCCCGCAACTGCTCCACCGGAAAATCATCTGTGGAGGAGACAGCTTGGACTGGGGAAGAACCCAGTGGAGACTCATCCCCACAGCAACCACAAACAACCTCTCACAAACAATACTCACATCTCCCGACCGACCATTAGCGCACTCCCCCAGCCTCCTTCATTAAAGTGTTAAGCCATGGCAAATCTGTCCCCAAAATCAGGGAGTGCGAGCAAACTGCGGCCTTCACCCTATGCTTTTTCCCTGGTAATGAATTTCAAGCCGCACGATCGGACACGTGTGGATATCCCCATGCACACACCAAATCTCCACACATGATGCCTCCAGCCAAAGCCCCAGGTCGAACCAGTCGTAACACCCCTGCCCAGACGTTTGACCAAAGAGCGGGCAGAGCCCCATCTGGCCCCTCCAGGTCGTTGAAGAGGGCCAGGGTCGCAGCGACTCCGCAAGGGAAACAGCTGCCACCCGGATGTCCTCCCCCAGGGCGCCAGGACAGGCTGGGGATCCGGCCAATTCCGCGTGGGTCCTGGGGCTAGATGCAGCGGCCCCTCGACAGCCCTCATCCAGGGCGTGGGGACAGGCCGGGGTCCCGGACAATCCCACGTGGGTCCTCGGGGTGGACGTAGGGGGCCCCCAGGCGCCGGGATGGGCTGGGGACGAGGCAAAGCCGACGTGGGTCCTGGGGCCGGACTCGTGGCGGTCCTCCGGCTTGCTCCCAGTTGGCGACGGCGGGCCAACTATGCGTCGCGGCGTGCTCGCGCCACTCCTCGTCCTGGTGGGGCTCGTGTCTCCCGGTGAGGCCGATGGTGCGGTGGTGGCGGGTCCGTTCCATCCCTCCGAGGAGGCACACTGGTGAGGATGCCCTCAAGCTGGCAGCGGAAGTGCCGCTTGTCCTCCAGGTCTGCGACGCAGTCCCACAGCCAGCGGATGAGTTCCTGGGCGCCTTTCCTCTGGGAGGATAAGAGTGAGTAACTTAAATGTAGTGCAATAAGTAATGTGTTACGTTACACAAAAGTGTTATTGTAAAGTAACGTATTACTTTACGTATTACTTACAAGTAACGTATTACTTTACAAGGAAAGTAATAAGTGATAAATTACATAAAAAAATGTAACTTGCCCAACACTGGTGTTAGGAGGCGTCTCCCCATGAGCAAAATTTTTATTCATTTATTTTTGCCTACGAGGTTGTCCGCAAAAGCCCTTGGCAACAATCTAGCGGTCTGTGCAAAGAAAAAGCTTGGGAACCTCTGGGGTAGACTACATTACTGCCTCCCTGGGGGTCAGTCCTTGAAGGGACTCTTCTGAGAAGGGCATCTTCTGCAAAAACATTAACAACAACCAATAGTTGGGTGCGTGCCTGCAAGAAAGCCAAACTTGTCTTAGAAATAGCAGCTTTAACTGAAATGTGTTGTTCATTCGATGGAAAACAATAGTTCAACAAAATGTCCTCCCTGTCCAATATAGGGTATTCCTAGAGTTGCTCCTTTCCAAGCTCTTCGGAAACACTAGACACACCTAACCACTCGGCCAAGATGATCTCCTGGGGACGTGGCGTGGCCACTCACTAGCCCCCGTTCTCTGGTGGTCTCACCTACCACCTCTCGAGCTGTGGAGAGAATGACAGGCCAGTTATTAGGAAAATTGCAATTGGGGCCAGGTATATCTCATCTCCACTAATGCAGTAGCTGTGAGTGATTAGCTGGGAGTACATTTGAGCTGTGAGTACTGGTTGGGACAGACGACTTCCCAGCCTCACTCCACCTGCCGGGTGGTGCTGTCCATGGTGCTTACACCGTGCTTTGGTGGCTCTGGTGCTTTGCCAGTGCAAAGAATATATACCGAGAGTAGGTGTACCTAGTGTTAGTTTATGTAGGTGGCAATGCTCAAAAGATATCTCCGCAGACCTCTTTTTCTTCTAAAATAATCTCTGGATCAGTCTTCCTTCCAAGATCATCCAAATCTATTGAGCACCTCAAAACTCATTTTAATAGGCTAGCTTTCTTGTGAAGCTTCACTTTTGCTTCATGCCCATCTCATTTGAATTATTTTGCTTGTTTGACCTTTTTCCTCTGCATTTTTTATAGATAGCTGGTTTTAAAAGGGTGTACTTTTCTTTTCATGCTCACCATATTTTCGATTGTGTTTAATTTTATGTCACTTTTGCTAGCTTCACATACTTACTTCCTGTCTAGTAGTTAGATAGTGCTGATTGTTTCATAACATAGACAACAGACTAATTATTAATCTGCTCTGGCTTTTGAGAGCCCTTCTCACATGCACAAGGAATGATAGATGTGGACAAACTTGCTTACTGTATTTAACCTCAGTCAACAGCACAACCGCAGTCAGAATAGGGTCACAGCTCTGGGTGGATGTAATCTGCCTCCCCAGAGACGAGGGAAGTAGCTTCCTGCTAATCCATCAAAAAAGAGAAGAAGAAGCATAAGAAGCTTTAAATATTGGAATGCACACACACACACACACACACACACACACACACACACACACACACACACACACACACACACACACACACACACACACACACACACACACACACACACACACACACACACACACACACACAATATATAACTTTAACTTGAGGTTGCTTTCTTATGGAAGAATTATTTTTCTTGCTTATTAGGCTCTGGCATTCCAAGTAATTTCTCAACCGTAAACAAACTCTTCCTGACAGCATTGTTAAACACTCAGGGGCGAACAAACAAAGAAATGGATTGCGGCCGCTAATATCACCATGAATTATGCATCAATTGCGCCCGCTATCTGCGCCGTCTCAGCGCCCGACACAAAATATATTGCGCTTATGGTATGCCAGCGCAATGCTGCCCATAAGGTTATCTGCTGAGTGCAATTTGCCCTTGTTTTGCATCTGATTGCAATTACAATGGCAGGACAATGGCAGAAAGAAGGAGAAATCAATGGCTCTGCGGACATGGCATGCACAGGTCATTTTTTGTTTTATTTAATTAGGAAAGATAGGAAAATAAATAAATCTAAAATAAAGACACAAAGTTTATATTGATTTTGTTTGGGAACGGGGAAGGCCCAAATGCGTAATGGCGCTCTCAGCTCTCCGCATTCCACCTCCTTATGCCCCCCCACCCATACCCAAATGCAGAGGGAGAGCGGCGCGCTCATCTCCTTGGCTTCCCCCCACATCAGAATTCCAAGTTTATTCTCGAAACACAGTGGTATTTTTTTGTTGTGACCATAATATTCTTCTGTATATAATAACCTTATTTTTCATTCATCTTATTTCACTCCAATTTACAAAAAAACAGGATTTGAGCGGAGCTGTAAATGGTCCTCAATATTTAGGCCACTGCAACAGCAGTGTTGGACGGACCACTTAATCTATTCCCTAGAACTTTTAGTTTTTATTTCCATATCTTCAGAATTTAATAGGAATTATGGAACCATTTTTGTCAACATTTGTAACGCCTTTTTGTACAATAAATTATTCAAAGTTTCAGCAAGCTTTGTGAACGTTTTTTAAAAAACCACCACGGACTGTATCAAGGTGTTGCTGTATCAAGGTATCGCTACCTTCAAATTCGGTGACAGTAATAATAATTAGAATAATAATGTCAAAATATTATTTAAAGATCACTGGGAAGTGTGACATCACTTATGAATGCGCTTCAATTACCCCCAGCTCTCTGCAGACAGTAATGTTTTCACGCTAACTGCGTGTGGCTATTAATGCTGTTTTTTGGCAGTTAGGCTCATTTGCATGAAAATGGGCCAATTTTGTGCGAAATGTATGAATAATACCTAATTTGAAAATAGCAACAGTGCCGCGAGACACTATTTGCGTGGCAGCACAGTTGGCAGTGCATTTCACCGTTTGCATGTGCAATGTAAATTAGACTCTCGTTTTTTTTCTGTAATTTGCACAAGTTTAGCAGCCGCAAAAGCTACACAATCCTTTCGTGAATTTGGCCCTTAGTCTGAGATTAAACGGGCTACTGGCTCTCTTTGGACAGACAGTTCATTTCGAAGATTATTTTTTGGGCTGCAAAGTAGAATAAAAAAATACCGATCTACCTATCAGTCTATCCAAATCATATTTCCTATTTACTGACAATGACCATCATTCCACACCAGCTCATTAGGCAGGCTGGATTTAGAAAAGTTGCTCAATCAAAAAGAACTTTGGTTTCTTGAGTATAGAGCAGACACTGGGGGGCCTGTTAGAGAGCTGCAGTTGCTTTTGCTAAATACAAATTGTGATTTTTACCTGCCAATTCTGATGACTCAGAGCAACTGGGATATCCAGATAGATTTCCTTTCTAACCGCCTGCCAAGTGGTGGAAGCAAAGAGACATTAAACAGTAACATTTTATCAATTTTTCTGTTGATATTTTACCCTACTATTCAGCACTTAACAAGTCCACTTCTCACTGCGGAGGGTACTAGATATTACTATCTCGTTATGACATCCTATGGTAAAGGTGACTTTCACATTAATTTTGCTAAGTGCCTCTGTGCTGTATCTAATGTAGTAACGCAACTGTGCTTTGCAGTGAATCACACGCGCTTTGAGGTATTTTGCAGCACTTTGCTGTACTTTATACGGACATTTTGATATGTTGTGATGCTTTGTAGTATTTTGGAGTATTTTATAATACATCACAGAGGTGGTTTGCAGTACTTTGTGATTAGTAGTATCCTTATTTTTACATTCTAGGATTTTAGTTTTATTTAATGTCAAAAAAAGAAAAAAAAAAAAAAAAATTATGTATCAACATTCCATGGCTGGCAACAAAATCCTTTACCCTCACGATGAACCACACACACAGTTTTACAGTGATCTAACACCAAACTAAGCCAAACCAAACACACAAAGGGTTTTAGGAGTGACTCTGTGCTATTTAAGTGTTGCACTGCAACTCCTTTGAGGAATAGAGCTTCAATTATACATGCAGCACAAGTGCATATTCAGCACTGAACTAGATAATGGCCAGGCATACTCTACTCTGTCATTGAAGCGATGCTTGGATTTATATTGAATATGAGATCTTCCAGTGAGGTTTTGGCAGTAAATTCATGGTGACAATCTAAATGGGGTTTTTTCTGCAGCCACTGGTGTGTGCAGTAACTGATGACTGCAGTTATATCGAGTGATTGACCTTCCCTTCCTCTGGTTATTTCTTTCAACCCACACCAAAAGAAAAACATAAATGTATGGTCACTGTAATAACCTGTCAGTAAAGCACTTTGAGCTGCAAATCTTGTATGAAAGGTGTTATACAAATAAAGTTTATTATTATTATTATTATTATTATTATTATTATTATTATTATTATTATTATTATTATTATTATTATTATTATTCTCATCCCTATGGGATGAGACCCCTATTGTTAGTTAGAGTCCGGAACAGGACGACTGCAGAAGTCACAGACACATACACATTCCTACCAAAGTACAGCAGTATACAGTATTCCACAGTATTAATTCCCCCCTTTGTTTTCTGTATATTTCATTAATATATAGTTGATATTAAAAAAGAAAAAGACATGGTAAAGCCTCTAACGTGGTGTAGCATGGGAAGGCGCTTGTCAGGGCTTTAAAAATCACAGGAGAGGCAAAATAAGTGACGGATCAAAATCTTCAATCAAAACTTATTTGTAAAATTGGAGATGTAAACTTTATTTGACCTCACCTTATGTTGCCACCTTATGGTAGCAGACAGCCAAATGTTGTAATAATCCATCCAATCAGTAATTCCCCAAAGCCCTGTTCCTCCATGTTTGCTTACACTCATTCCCATGTGCGCACAAGTAACGTAAAGCACTGTGTTTTAAAATATTGGTGTAAAGCAGTTCTGCCGCTATCGCATTAAACAAGGATGGTGGAACGCGTCTGCTAAGGTGCGGGTGAATTCAAGTTTACATCTTCAATTTTGCAACCTAACTCTGTACAGTGAGCACGGTGTTGCAGGAGGCTTTTGGTTCAGAACTGTGATTTCTTGATGCCACAGTGTACCTTAATATGGTACAGTATAGCGTTACATCCCTAGTGGGTGGTGTAAACTCAATTGTCGTTACAAACTACGTGTGTTTGTATGTGTGTGTGTATCACCTTACCTACTTGACTTTTGCGGGTGATTTTGTTTGATATTTTATGTCTGTTCTTTTCATAAATATAAACGCATCCTGTTCTCATCTAACCCAATGCCGTGTGCTTCCTTACTTTGCGGCATTCGAGCCAGTCGTAAAATACAAACTGTAGGAGTCGAAAACAGCCTCAAACATATTCTGTGTTTGTGTCCTCAAACATGGAGTTCGCTTGCAGCTCCAGAGCAACGAGTCCAAATCGTGTCCGTTTTATTTTGGTCCCAAAAAATTAAAAAGTTGACGAAATGTCTCTGAGGGACATGCAGTGTTTAATCTGTTTGAATGGAACCGTGTTGTTTGCAACTTCCACACAGAATGATTTCCTTCCACAAAGACACCGTCAGGCAGGACTCTGTGGACTACAGGTAGGAGACAACCACCTTCTAATTTTTAGGACAAAGTCATAACACGATACAAGTGTATCAGCTTGTATTAGTAATTCTACATGTCACCAGGACTAATTACGTCAGCTGAAGCTGCATTCATTATAAACTCTGAAAAACTCTGAAAAAAACTTGTTTTAGACCTAATGGTGTTAAGACGAGCGACAGCAAAAACTGATGCTATGTTCCGTGGGAACTCAAAACTGTATAATTGGTATCAAAAATGGACCTCATGTACTGCTGCCTGCATCTATATTAATTATTATTGTTATTGATGATTAATATTATATTAACCAATAACTGTGCTGGTAACCCAAACTAACATTTTCCAACTTCTTTGCATCAACTAACTTGTTTGATCACACAGTTAGGTGTAATGTGATGCATGCCACTTTAAAACCAAGTGAATAATGAACAATAAATGAGTTGCCACTGCGCAATCTGGAAATGTTTCCCTGTGCCCTCAAGTGCTGTTTGCTTTTCTTTCTGTTTTTTTTTTTATCTGAAAACTTTCCCATTCATACCACAACATCATAACTCCCTGGTATTTGCTTTTCATTTTCAGTACTTTACTCTGCACTTTGTGTACCTCTTTTGACCACTACTGACTCCCCTTGGTGTACTGCAAAAAGACCATGGGTGGTTAGAGAGGTTTCCCCAGGACAGAAAGGCCTGGGTTTTAGGTCCAGTGTTGCCGAAAGTACCCCTGAAAATTAAACTTAACATAGGGATTAAGCAAAAGATAAAAAAAGAAAAACTCTAGTTCTGGGTTATTGAAACTTGAATCGACTTCGGGCTTTTTTGGGTCACTTCTATGACATGTTTAGAATGGATGGAGGGAGGGTTAAAACAAAATCCTTTTCAATATGTTTTTTTTTTTGTATTATTTATGTTTGTATATTTTTTTTAAATGTTTGTTCCTTAGATTAAACACTCTCTCACAAGTCTCACAAGACTTGTCTCTTGACTTATGCCACCTTGGTTTGTCATTATGCCACAGTGCAACACAG